>NC_091256.1:80255000-80467500 GCF_042477335.2 Ovis canadensis
AAAGCTGAGTGCCGAAGAATTGATGCTCTTGAAGTGTGGTGTTGAAGAAGACTCTTGAGAGTCCCTTGGACAGCAAGGAGATCCAACCAGTCCATCTTAAAGGAAATCAGTCCTGAATATTCATTGGAAGGACTAATGCTGAAGCTGAAACTCCAGTACTTTGGCCACCTGACGCAAAGAACTGACTCATTGGAAAAGACCCTGATGCTGGGAAAGATTAAGGGCAGGAGAAGGGGACGACAGAGGATGATATGGTTGGATGGCATCACCAGCGTGATGGACATGAGTTTGAGCAAGATATGGGAGTTGGTGATGGACAGGGAAGCCTGGTGTGCTGCAGTCTATTGGGTCACAGAGTTAGACATGACTGAGCGACTAAACTGAACTGATGTTTTATTGGCTATTTTCTCTTTGAAAAAAAAAAAATCCTATGAACTGCATGCCTTTGCCCATATTGCTGATTTAAGAAGGGTTATTGATACACATTTGATTAATTTACAAGTTCTTAGCCTAAATGTATTTAAGAATATTTGTCCTTTGTCATCTGTTTTGCAGTCTTTTTATTTTGAATTTTAAAACACTTTTTACAGTTGAGAAGATAAAAATTTTATATAATCAAGTTTAGTAATATACTTTCCTTTATAGATTCTGAATTCTCTCTATTGCTATTTCAAGAGGTAAACACCTCTTATTAGGTGTTTGCCTATCATTTAGGTAACAGTCATTACTTAGGATGATAATCAAGTTCTCTTTGGTTTTTGCCATTCTCTCCAGGATGGTTTCAGTTCCTCCTATGTTTGTGGCAGAGCCACTTAGGATATGAAACCACAGAGCTAACTTTCCTAGATCATTTTCCAACAGTGAGCAGCAGGGAAATCAGGAGGAGATAAATAGTCACGGGCAGACTTTGGGGTTGAACCCAGAGCCTGGCATACAGCAGGTGCTTGACATACATTGTTGGAGAAATACACAGATGGCCTTTCTCTTAACTCAACAGGGGTAGAACTCTTCAGACATTGCCAAGGACTTTCCAGACATTATCACTTGCACAGCCCCAAGAGTTCCTGCAGCAGAAAGAGAAGTTGGGAATGAGTCCGGGGGTGGTCAGCACTCGCCAGAGCTGGATGACAGCTTTATAGAGGAAACCGCTGGGACGGTCCATCCTCACGGTCCTGGGACTGGGTGGCTGGAGAATTTCAATCAATTACAGTTTTTACTTGGGAGCTAGCTCACTTTGAGGGAGAATTTGTTACTTGAAACAAACTACACTGTAGGCAAAATACATTTTGTGATGCAAACTGGGAGCCACCTGGGTGTCCCCGCTGTGGCTTCCCGTCCTTTTCTTGTCCGTTTCTGCCATCTACCGGCCACAATGCAAATTACTCCGGGTTTCTTGAGATTCTACCTGAGGAAGGGCGTTTTATTCCTGTACCTTCTCAATCTGAAATGCAACTTCCCAGATAGGTTGTGCTGTAATTCACCAAGATCCAAAATGTATTTCTCCCCAAGTCATAGTTCTGAGGGGACTGAATTATCTGTTTATTCATTCGCTTTATTAGTTTAGTTTTGTCAGAGAGGCAGTGTTTGAATTCTGACCACCTGTGTTTAAATCCGGCCACTTCCCTAGTGGCTCAGACAGTAAAGAATCTGCCTGCAATGCGGGAGACCTAGGTTCGATCCCTGGGTTGGGAAGATCCCCTGGCAAAGTGAATGGCTACCCACTCCAGTATTCTGGCCTGGAGAATCCCATGGATAGAGAAGCCTGGCAGGCTACAGCCCATGGGGTCGAAAACAGTTGGACAGAACGGAGAGACTTTCACTTCACTCCTACATTGGCAGGTGAGTTCTTTACCACTGAGCCACCAGGGAAGCCCCTTCCTTAGTTTAGGCACGCATTAGTTTGGAACATAGCGAATTCCATAAATTAGTTATTATTTATAACCTATGCCCAATATTTGCAGAGGAATTTTGTTTCCAAACTGTTTCCATTTTATCTCTTGAGACTCAGCTCAAGAGCTGCAGCTTCCATTTGGGAGCTTTCCGTCATACTTCCTTCTGGAATAATCCATTATCCCTCTGAGTTCCCATAGCACAGTGTCTAGACCTTTCTTGGACTGATGATTTTCACTTTGGAATCTAAACCTGCCTGGCCATGTACACTGCCTAGATCTCCATGGGAAAGAGCCAGTCTGATTCATCACTATGTCTCACAATATGATGCTAGTTAGCAACTGCTCAATAAATATTTGTTGAGAAGACGAATGAATAATCTCTATTATGTAATTCCACTCGGGAATCCTGAGTCAAGCACTACAGATATGAAATGTACCCATTCTATAGATGAGGAATTAAGTGACTTGCCCCACAAGAAATGGGATGGTATAGCTGGGACCAGGTTTTGATGGGACCAGGTAGAGCTGGGAATTTTGCCAGGTGGAGAATGTACATGAAGGGAAACAAGGGCAATCATGTAAAGGAGTAAGGTTCACTCTCAGCCCACATGCCCTGGAGCTAAGTGCTGAAGGCTGACCTTAATAGAACTGGAAAGAAAGGTTCATGACTGAAGCTGCTCTTCTGGTTTCCCCATGCCTCATCCAAGCCCTATTGAACTGCAGCCTCACAACCTAAGGCCAAGTTCCTAACATCTGCTGCCCCATTCTGGACTGTTGGTCTCACTTATCATCACATGACTAGTGTTTTAGGTCTAGATGTCAAAATATTTATTCCCCCAATTCACATGTAATTTTCAAGAAGCCAAAGGGTCCCATCAGAAGACCCTTAAACTTTTTTTTTTAATCATACTTTTTCTTTTCCATTATGGTTTATTACAGTATATTGAATATAGTTCCCTGTGCTATAGAGTAAAAGTGAAAGTGTTAGTTGCTTAGTAGTGTCTGACTTTTTGTAATCCCATGGACTGTAGCCTGCCAGGCCCCTCTGTCTATGGAATTTTCCTGGCAAGAATACTGGAGTGGGTAGCTATTCCCATCTCCAGGAGATCTTCCCAACCTAGGGATCAAACCAGGATCTCCTGCTTTTTAGGCAGATTCTTTCCCATCTAAGCCACCAGTGAAGCCCCTGCTGCTACACAGTAGAACTTGTTGTGTATCCATCCCATATATAATAGTTTGCATATGCTAATTCCAAACTCCCAATCCACCCACACCCACCTCACCTTGGCAACCACAAATCTGTTTTCTATGTCTGTTTCAGAGATAAGTTCATTTCTGTCATATTTTAGATTCCACATATAAGTAGTATCATAGGATATTTGTATGTCTGTCTGACTTACTTTGCTTAGTATGATAATCTCCAGGTCCATCCATGTAGCTATAAATGAGCCCTGTTAACTTTTTTATTGGGTAGAAATAAACTAGTCGCACTGAGAGCCCGAGACCACACGGGCATCTCTGTTCTTTTATCCTCTATCTTCAATGTATATTTATTAAGCATCTACCGTGCCCCAAGCTGTATCATCAAAGTAGTTCAGTTCACCAGTTCAGGAGTCAGAAAGATCTAGATTTCAGTCTTAACCTTGGTCACTTACTAGAGGTGTCATTTGAGGGCAGTTACTTAACAAACATTCTCTAGTTTGTTTCTGAGTTTCCTCATTGACAGAATAAGGTTGTTAATAGTACCTGCCTCACGGATTGCTATGAGGAATAAATGAATTAAGGCACATCAAGGATGCATTAATAGCAAAATCCCTGGCACATTGTAAGTGCGGAAGGAAGTCAAGTTGCTGTCATCGTCGTCATTGCTGTCATATCATCATCGCCACCACCAGTCCCTATGCAGTGTCAAGGATTTAAAAAGATGGATGAGGTGCAGAGCTCTGTGTGTGTGATTGTATATCATTGCCCCCCTAGGTCCTGCATGTTGCAGTCTGAAGGAGATGAGTGCAGGGGGATAGGGACCTATGCATGCATGCTCAGTCGCATCCAACTCTTTGGGACCCCATGGACTGTAGCCCACCAGGCTCCTCTGTCCATGGGATTCTCCAGACAAGAATACTGGAGTGGGTTGCCATTTCCTCCTCCAAGGGATCTTCCTGACCCAGAGGTGGAACCTGTGTCTCCTGTACTCCTGCATTAGAAGGTAGCTTTTTAACCACTGAACCACTGGCTTCCATGGTGGGACCTGTAATAAGAAAAAATTAAAAAATAAAGAAGATACAAATCCTGACCCAAGCACCTCACAGTTCAGCCCATCCTGGGACTATTTCTTCTCTTTGAAGCCTTGCATAGGTGATCCAGGCAGAATATCGGCTATATTCCTAGAATGGAGAACATTTTTGCCTGGGAAATTTGCAATGCTTTGGCCTCGAGAAGGGTATTTACTCTCCCCTAGTGACACGTGACTTGGGAATGCACTTCCCTGGAGCTCCGCATGAAACTGAGACAGAGATTTGAGTCTTTACTAGGTCTATGGGTTTTACGGGGCTGAAACTTCTGGTGTTCAGTCTTTATAATAATGCAAATGGACAGATTTAGAGATTAGGCGTCCCAACTTGCTGTATCCTTTAATATATATTTGCTGTATCCTTTAGTATCTATTTCATGCATGTGGCTGTGGTTTGTATATTCCAGGGTATTCTGAAGATCTATAAAATAAAATAGGACAGAGCTGCTATTATACTACATGTGTGCTGTGCTTAGTCACTCGGTCATGTCTGACTCTTTGCTACCCCATAGACTGTAGCCCGCCAGGCACCTCTGTTCATGGGGATTCTCCAGGCAAGAATACTGGAGTGGGTTGCGCTGCCCTCCTCCAGGGGATCTTCTCAACCCAGGGATCGAGCCCAGTCTCCCATACTGCTGGTGGATTCTTTACCATCTGAGTCACCAGGGACCCTGCATAGGAATCACCTGATTAGGGAGGTAGCATTTTTAGCATTAAAGTGGGATGAAAGTTGTGAAGTAGAGGCTTCAGTAAAAGGAATTTCTTAGTATCTGAGCTTGGGATAAGGCCTTTCACTCTTGGTTTATGGGAAAGAAAAAAAAAAAAACCCTACAAGTCCTTGCTAACCTTTTTTACTCTAAGAATTTTGAAGGCTAAGGTGTAACTCTGCTCAGAGGTGGGGGCCAGACCAGTTGGTTTTCAAGTTTCCTTTGCCTTATGGTGTTTAACTCATCTGTGGGAGGATGAGCAGGACAAGGAACAGTTAAATGGGGTCTCCCATCAGTTCCAGGCCACACAGAGTTCTCTTAAGGCTTCTTCCAAAGCGGTCTCCCACTATCTGTCACAAGTCAGTCTCCAAGGAGAAGGACATTTGTGTATTTTTAGATATAAAAGTGCTGTCTCCTTGTCACTTTGCAGGAAGCGCTTTTCTCTCTGCTTCTCTTCATCAGGCCTGGTGGTATCTCCGAAGGGAAAGGAGCTACCTGGTAAATAAAGATAAGCTATGCTTATTAGCGGAGATTTGCAAGAGAAGAGGCTGTTTAAAAATGGATAAGGAGGTAATTGTGTTCCGCCAGCTTGAAATCAGGGACTCGTTTTCCTCCACCAGGGCCGGGCAATCCAGCGAGGAGCTGAGCGGGTGTGCTCACCACCGCGGGGTGACCTGGAGTTCAGGAGCACGGGCCGCTCTCAGCTGCAGGAACCCTCAGGCCTTTGAAGCTGCCGAGTTGTCCCGACAGTAGAGCTCGTCCACGAAGGACTGATGCTCTGCCAGGAGAGTGAGACGCCGTCGTTCTTCGACTGCCCTTTGGAAGAAAGGGGACAGGCGTGCGGTGCGGCCCCGGTGGCGGGCTCACTTCTGATGGCGCTGCCTTTGTGCGTCTCCCCAGCCTCACCCTCCACGCAGCAAGCGAGGGCTGCAGGGATCGGGTACCGCGTCCCTTGAAAGAATCCAGGTGAACCGTTGGGTCCAGACATGAAGGATGGGGGTAGAGGCTGTGTCGACGTGATGTCTAACATCTGGTTCAAACCCGAGTTCAATCAGCTTTCCAGATGTTCACACACACACACACACACACACACACACACACGTTTGCCACTGGGAGGACAAAGCCACCTCTTGGTCACATTTCCCACCTGACCATTCTGGAGACACCAGTCTCGTCTATCAGCTTTGTATTCAGATGGGAAGCATTGATCTGGGCCACACGATCGAGACACCCGAGTTTTTCTAACATTCATCTCCCAGCTTCCCCTGCCACCCCCATCAGGGGAACGTCAAGGAAACAGGGGAGCCCTGCGCCCAGGGGACTAAGTCTGCTCTTTGTCTGCCCTGGAGCTCGGCTTATCCCGATTGTGCTGACTCTGTGGGATTCCGAGAAAATCAAAGCCAGGGACAATAGCCGGGAAAATGACCTGGTCCACACGTGCCTGGCCTCCTTCCCATACCCCCACAGCCTGTGAGTCCCCGCGGGGCGGGGGAAGGCGAGCTGGGAAGGGAGTTGTGATGAGAAAGTAGACCCTTTGCAGCCTCCACATTGTCTTCTCAGGCTGATTTCTGAGGCATAATGAATGTGTGTGTGTGTGTGTATGTGTGTGTGTGTGTGTATGCGTGTGTGTGATTCCCCAGATAGTGTCATAAAGCACAACACAAAGTCTGTTTCCTAGTAGTTGGAGATGAACTGTCAACTCTCTACCCCCTACAACATTTTTGCTGAAGGCATTTTAAGTATCATCTGATTATTTGGTTATTTCTGAGGAATAAAGAATAACTGTGAGCTGAATGTTACTGAAATCTCCATTTTCAGCTGTGATTTTAATTGGCAGTGCGGAAGTTTGGTTTTTAAATTTTCAGACTGTCTCTCTTCCTGGCGCTTTCTCTTCAGGCCCCTTTTGCAAGAACAGACAGAACCCAAATACTTGTAGAATAAATCTGCAACTCAAGAAGTCCCTCAATCAGAGATGGATTTACTATGAATGAATTAAGCTTAAGCTCCAGAGCCTCTTGCTTTTATAGATGGCTTTCAAGGTCCTGAGAGGGGGCCCACCAGTGTGTTCATATGGTCTTGTAAATTTGCAAAAATAAGACCTTTCAAAAATAGAATTTTTCTTAAAGGAGGCCACTTCAATGATATGTTTAGATTCCTGAGCAAGCTCTTATAACAGGGTGAATAATTTCTTATAAGCTGTCCATCTTCATCTTAATAAAGGTACATGAATTAGATTAACTAAGAATAATTTAAAGAGGAATTTGGGGGCAATTGCCATGACCCTCTCAATATGCAGAGCACCATTTGTTATACTTTGATTTGTCTTGAGGAAAGAAGCTGCGAATCACAGAAGGGTTTCCAGAGGCTTTCAGAGTGCTTACCACCAGGGAAGAAAGTAACAGCCTGCATTTCCTGACAGGAGGGGGCTGCCTCCTTGATGTTTGGTGGGGCCTTAGCTGTGGGCAAAAGGACTGCGTGGCGCAGCCTCTGGACCCTTTCTTCATGACTGGGAGAAATGAGAGGGAGGCTTGATGACTTAGGGGGTCTCGTATCTCCTTTCGTCTTTCATCTTCCAGGTTTTTTGTGGTGGCAAGCCTGGGGCCTAGATGTTTCCCGTTGATCTTGGATGGCCTCAGCCTGCAGCAGCTTGAGGCAGGAACGGGACTCAGGCCCCTGCAGTGAGGATGCTGACTCCACGCTGGGGACCCTAGCCACCAGGGACCATGGCCAGTGGCCAGGCCCTGGCCCGCCAGCTCTGTAGAAATGAGTTCCTCCCATGTGCGTATGCACAGTGCTTAGCCAAGACAGATTCCAAGGAAGAGGCCTATGGGTAGTTGGCATCGTTTGCTTTGAAGTGGCACTCCCTGCCTTTCTGACCTCCAAGGAGCCTTTCAGTGCACGTGTAATCAGGAAGGTCTCCTTGACTTGGTGACTGAGGAATATGTGGTCTTTTATATCTTATCTGGGCAGGGCTCAACTCCTCTCTCGCTCCTGCCACTTTGGAGGATCTGTCCATAGGGGAGAAACTGTTCAGCCTGGGTTCTGTATTTTTCCTGCTTCACTGTGATCGGCTTTTGTGGTTCCAAAGGAGCAGGAAGCAAAGAGGGACCTTTGGGCAGTCTGTGGGCTCAGGAGAGAGTTCAAGGAGAGCGTTGCCTGAACCCCAGCTCCGGTTCTCGGTTCTCGTAATCACAGCACAACAGGGGAGCTCACTGAAGCAGAGATAGAGGCAGGACCTAGTTAGTACAGTCCCAATCATTACCCCTCTCTTTTCTCCTCGCTTCTCCCTTTGTGTTTTAAATTAATCCAACAGACTACATGGTTGAAGCATGTTTGCTTGCTCTGTGAGTCTTTCTGTCCTATAATCTCAGAGGTAGTTTGTCTAGAAATACACTTGAAGGCTACCATTACATCAAAGTAATTTCGTTTAATATGACTATGTTCATCAGAGTTATTTAATGCTGGTAATAACTCCCCAATTTAAGAGGTTTAACAGACTCTTTGCTCAACAACAGTCCCGTTAACAGGGATGTTCCTTGTCAGGCAGCTTTCCTAGGTAGCTCTCCTCAAAGCTCAAAGGGGACACGAGAACCTTCCATCTTGTGGTTGAACCTCCTTGAGGTCCTTGGAATCCTCTTCATTCATTAGGCAGATAGAGTGGACGATTATACATGGAAGGATTTTAATGGGCTAGAGCTAGAAGAAGCACATCACACTTACATTCTATTGGCCAAATTAAGTCACATGACTGTGCCCAAGTGCAAGGGAGTCTGGGAAGTGTCTGGCTTGTGACCAGGAGGAAATGGGAAACAGGATTGTGAAGGTTCAGCTAGTCTGTGCTGAAGTGTGACTGCAAACCAGCTATGAAGCAAAGGTGTGGACTCTTCATTTCTCAAAACGAATACTGGAAGATAATTCTTTCTTTCTTTTCACTTCAGAGCATGGTGGTTGAAGCTGATGGCTTCCTAAGCTAGTTAAACATGACAGAAATAGTCAAGGCTCATTTTAGAAAAATTAGAAAATACTGATTCAGGTGACTACTTGATATACATTTTAATCAGTGATGTACTATAGTAGTAGAAATCTGCTGAGTGATGAGAAGGGTGTGGCTTGATTTTTTAAGACTGCTTTGAATCATAGAATAAAGCAAAGAACTAAATATGTAGAGTTTTAGAACTAGAAGAAACCTTAGAAATGATTTATCCATACCTTTAATAGGTGATGAAAATGAAGGCAAAGCAGAAGGAAGGCATATTTGCCGAGCTCTGACAATGCTCTGAGGTCAAACTCTCTCCTTTCCACGGGGAAGCATGATGACATGACTTATCCAAGGTCCCACAGCTACTGAGAGAAATGAGACTGGGACCCAGTGCTTCAAATTATGAATCAATGTGCTCTTTACATATATCTAATAACCACCCCCTCCACCAGCTGTGTACATGTGTCTACATTCATACTCCTCTTCCAAGTCAGTCATGTGAGTTTAATTTACAGTCTACTGACTTGGAAGGAAGACTTGATTAATGTGTATTATTCTCATAATATGAGGCTACCTGGTCTGTGGAGTTCCATCTGTAATAGTGTCATTTTCACGGCTTGTATGCTATTCTGCAAATAGCGCCAAAGCATTCTGCTTGGTGGTCACCAAGTTCCAAGAGAAATGAGATATTCTTTTCGCAGGTCTGGAAAAGAGCAAGTTGCACTGGCTGACTTCAGACTGACCCATTGTTCTGACCCCAACAGGTGCAGGTTTCAACACTAAGGGGCGGATCCCATTACCACTCGAGTTGCATGGATCACTGACCTTGAAAGGGGTCTGCACTCACACAGCAGTGTGGGACCCGTCCTTTAGGAACCAAGGCCACTAATCTGAATGGCTATTTAGAGCCATGAATGGCATTTAACAGGCACTCCTTCATTCTTCCACGGTCATTGAAGAGTCCCAGGGCTTCTCCTCCCACTCGTTAGAACTGACACTTCCCAGGCCAGAGTGATGACAGTGTGGATCAGAGAGGTGAGGTCTTCACCCTGAAGGACAGGATCCAGCTCAGGGCCAGTGAGGGAGGAAAGAACCGGGACTTGGAGCTTATGATGTGTCTCCATTACAACAAACACAGCCAGGTGGAATATCTGATACCTGAGTTTGAAAGTTAGATTAATTCAATCAAGTCATTTTATAGTAGCCTGAAACAAAGACTAACTCGTTCAGCCCTCGTGTGTACACCATCTGCCCACTCTTGATATTTCAAATAAACAAGTGTTTTCCCTCTGAAGCTGGTTGAATGTTCTGTTTCCATTTTCCTTGCTTCATTTAGGGTGTGGCTTGCTCTTGTATACTTGGTGGTCACATTTATCACTTTGGCTAATTCCTTGAAATCAAAACATAACAACTACACATGTTTGAACCTTTCCATTGAATTTTGAGGGTATGTGGGACTGCCTGGCTATTTCATGGAGCATATCTGTTTGTTTGCTACTGGGTACAAATTAGGAATTTACCACTCTTGAATCCCGTGGTTATAGTCAGTCACTCAACTGACGTTCTACTGATGGATGAATGGCAGGAGTATTCCACACAAGCATGGAAATAACTTCCCTTCGGCCTAACGAGGTGAAATGGAAATGATTTTCTTGGGGTTTGATTGCCTAGCTAGTTCATCTCTTCTGATCAAAGTCGATGCAGTTTCCAGGTGTGGATGTGGTTATAAGGAATTAGTCAATGAGGAGGAGGATCTCCTTACAGATTTTCAGGGATGTGATCTTTGCCAGAGGCAATAGTCTGGAAAAAGTTTTTATTATTTTGAGAAAGTAGCCCTGTGGCTTGCACATGATAACTATTAATTAATAGTGATTAATAATTTCATTCATTCATTTAGCAAACTGTTGAACACTTCTCACTTGCAGAATGCTGGAATACAAAGATAAGTGTGACATGATGCCAGCCTTCAAAGGGTTTACAGTTTAGCCGAGGAGACAGACAAACATCTAGCTACTAAATGATATGATAAGGATTTTGGTGGTCATATGTGCAAACCTACGTAGGGGTATAGGTGTATGTGTATGTTTATATACGTGTATATATATTCGTGCTGCCCTTCCCAGCCATTCAGGTGAATTTAATTTATAGTTTTCTAGGGGGCTAGAGGAGTCCTCCGGAGAAGGCAATGGCACCCCACTCCAGTACTCTTGCCTGGAAAATCCCGTGGATGGAGGAGCCTGGTAGGCTACAGTCCATGGGTTTGTGAAGAGTCGGACACGACTGAGCGACTTCACTTTCACTTTTCACTTTCATGCACTGGAGAAGGAAGTGGCAGCCCACTCCAGTGTTCTTGTCTGGAGAATCCCAGGGACGGGGGAGCCTGGTGGGCTGCCATCTATGGGGTCTCACAGAGTCGGACACGACTGAAGCGACTCAGCAGCAGCAGCAGCAGAGGAGTCCTGCGAGGGGAGTATAGAGGAGGAGTGATGAGTTTTTCCAGGGAAAGTCAGAGAAGGCTTTTGGAGGAGATCTGGGAGGTTTGCTCACAGAGGTAGGGAGGACATTAGAATGTCCTTTGCTTAGAAGCAAAGGGAGCACTTGGCACAGAGGGATGGAGGAGTGAGCGAGAGAGGCCTGGAGGGAGGAATGGGCTTTTTAGCGCAACTGAAGCATGAAGTGCAGGTGGATGTGGTGTGTGACACGAAAACACATGGACGTAGAAAAGTAGTGGGAAGAGTGGAAATCTTGATTCACATGCTCAGGTGCAAGGGTGTAACTTATTCTATTCATCAGCTTATTTTTTTCAGCTGTCATTCTGCTATGTGAAGGAAACTTAATCTACGTCATTTTGGAATCCTCTCCAAGCTGGAACCCAAGGAAATGACCACAATCCTGCCTGACCCTTGGTCATCATCTCTTTGTGGCTGCTGCTAAGTCATCTTCAAAAGGCTGCCTTGCTATTCCCAGAGTCCCGGGACTCGGCGGCTGATCCAAGGCTCTATGAGGCTGTCGAAAGCCTGCCGTGGTTAATCACTTGACATCCACTTCTCATTAGCTAAGTTTTAGCTGCCCACCTGGGACTCTGCTGGGAAACAAGACATGGGAACTTCCGATCTTAGATCCTATCAACTTACTGAGGAGAGGTCTGTCTCCGATCTTTCCTAGGAAGGTCAGAGTACAGGGCCTCCCTTTTTGGGGAGCTAAAGCTTCCAAGGTCTCACTGGCTCCTTTGGTACTACTTTCCTTACCAGAGCCAGCTTTTGCAATCTTGCAAGTGTAGGATGTGAGGATTCTGGTAGTCATGGTAGAGAATCTTTGCTCTTAGTTGTTACATATTTTCCAAAATTGTTGGTTTCAGTCCTATGGGTTTTTTTTTTTTTTTTTTCTCATTCCTTCTGAAGGCTAAGAAAGACAGCCTTCTGAATGGGAGAAAATAATAGCAAATGAAGCAACTGACAAACAACTAATCTTAAAAATATACAAGCAACTTATGCAGCTCAATTCCAGAAAAATAAACGACCCAATCAAAAAATGGGCCAAAGAACTAAATAGACATTTCTCCAAAGAAGACATACGGATGGCTAACAAACACATGAGAAGATGCTCAACATCACTTATTATTAGAGAAATGCAAATCAAAACCACAATGAGGTACCACTTTGCACCAGTCAGAATGGCTGCGATCCAAAAATCTGCAAGCAATAAATGCTGGAGAGGGTGTGGAGAAAAGGGAACCCTCCTACACTGTTGGTGGGAATGCAAACTAGTACAGCCACTATGGAGAACAGTGTGGAGATTCCTTAAAAAATTGCAAACAGAACTACCTTATGACCCAGCAATCCCACTTCTGGGCATACACACCGAGGAAACCAGAATTGAAAGAGACGCATGTACCCCAATGTTCATCGCAGCACTGTTTATAATAGCCAGGACATGGAAACAACCTAGATGTCCATCAGCAGATGAATGGATAAGAAAGCTGTGGTACATATACACAATGGAGTATTACTCAGCCGTTAAAAAGAATTCATTTGAATCAGTTCTGATGAGATGGATGAAACTGGAGCCGATTATACAGAGTGAAGTAAGCCAGAAAGAAAAACACCAATACAGTATACTAACACATATATATGGAATTTAGAAAGATGGCAATGACGACCCTGTATGCAAGACAGGAAAAAAGACACTGATGTGTATAGCGGACTTTTGGACTCAGAGGGAGAGGGAGAGGGTGGGATGATTTGGGAGAATGGCATTGTAACATGTATACTATCATGTAAGAATTGAATCACCAGTCTATGTCTGATGCAGGATACAGTACACTTGGGGCTGGTGCATGGGGATGACCCAGAGAGATGTTATGGGGAGGGAGGTGGGAGGGGGCTTCATGTTTGGGAACGCATGTAAGAATTAAAGATTTTAAAATTTAAAAAAAAAAAGAAAAAAAAAACAACTTAAAACCAATAATATTCCTTTCTTCCTTGTTTTGTAATCCCTGTTCTGAGGTAAGGGATCTAGAAAGGTCTAGATCAGCATTCTCAATCGCAGCTGCATCACTCTGAGTGCTTGGAAACGAATACATACGCACAAATACAGCTCCACTTCCTGAGCTTTTGATTTCATAGTCTGGGGCAGATAATGGACATTGGTATAGTTTAACAGGATTCCCAGATTCTAACTACAGTCAGGATTGAGAATTACTAGACTAGCACAATAGTTAAGGGGTTTCCCAGGTGGCTCAGTAGTAAAGAATCCACCTGTAAATCAGGAGATGTGAGTTCAACCCCTGGGTCAGGAAGATTTCCTGGAGAAGGCAAAAGCACCCCATTCCAATATTTTTGCCTGGGAAATCCTATGGACAGAAGAACCTAGTGGGCTACAGTTCATAGGGTAGAAAAAATCAGACACAGCTACAGGACTGAGCATGCACACGTGAACATGGTGGTTAAGAAAGGCCCAAAATATTAAATAAAATGCAGAAAAAGTATCAGCTAATATGGCAAAGTATTTTTCCAAGTCAGCATTTGGAAGATTCTTGAATGCCCTATAGTGGAACTGTGAATTTATCATGCTGGGAATGCAATATGATATCTTTTCTTTCAAGATATGGAAAGAAAATATTAAATAAAATTTACTGTCTAAGTGCTATGTGTAAATATTTGTCTGATGTCAGCCTAAGGAGAATCCTGCAAGGCAGGGCTTTAAAATTTTTTTATTGAGATGTAGTTGCATATAAGCTTTTGTAAGTTTCAGTTCAGTTCAGTCTCCCAGTCGTGTCTGACTCTTTGCAACCCCATGGACTGTAGCACGTGAGGCTTCCCTGTCCATCACCATCTCCTGGAGCTTGCTCAGACTCAAGTCCATCGAGTCTGTGATGCCATCCAACCATCTCATCCTCTGTCATCCCTTCTCCTCCCGCCTTCAATCTTTCCCACACCAGGGTCTTTTCCAGTGAGTCAGCTCTTTGCATCAGGTGGCCAAAGTATTGGAGTTTCAGCTTCAGCATCAGTCCTTCCAATGAATATTCAGGACTGATTTCCTTTAAGATGGACTGGTTGGATCTCCTTGCAGTCCAACGGACTCTCAAGAGTCTCCTCCAACACCACAGTTCAAAAGCATCAGTTCTTTGGTGCTCAGCTTTCTTCATAGTCTAATTCTCATATCCCTACATGACTACTGGAAAAACCATAGCTTTGACTAGATGGACCTTTGTTTGCAAAGTAATGTCTCTGCTTTTTCATATGCTGTCTAGGTTAGTCACAACTTTTCTTCCAAGGAGCAAGTGTCTTAATTTCATGTGTGCAGTCACCATCTGCAGTGATTTTGCCTCCCCCCCCCCCCCGCAAATAAAGTCTGTCACTGTTTCCATTGGTTTTCCATCTATTTGCCATGAAGTGATGAGACCAGATGCCATGATCTTAATTTTCTGAATGTTGAGTTTTAAACCAAATTTTTCACTCTCCTCTTTCACTTTCATCAAGAGTCTCTTTAGTTCTTCGCTTTCTGCTGTAAGGGTGGTGTCATCTGCATATTTGAGGTTATTGATATTTCTCCCAGCAATCTTGATTCCAGCTTGTAAGTTTCAGTTAAGTTCAGTCACTCAGTCGTGTCTGACACTGCGACTCCATGAATCGCAGCATGCCAGGCCTCCCTGTCCATCACCAACTCCCAGAGTTTACTCAAACTCATGTCCATCACATCAGTGATGCCATCCAGCCATCTCATCCTCTGTTGTCCCCTTCTCCTCCTGCCCCCAATCCCTCCCAGCATCAGAGTCTTTTCTAGTGAGTCAACTCTTCGCATGAGGTGGCCAAAGTGTTGGAGTTTCAGCTTTAGTGTCAGTCCTTCCAGTGAACACCCAGGACTGATCTCCTTTAGGATAGACTGGTTGGATCTCCTTACAGTCCAAAGGACTCTCAAGAGTCTTCTCCAACACCACAGTTCTTTGGCGCTCAGCTTTCCTCACAGTCCAACTCTCACATCCATACATGACCACTGGAAAAACCATAATAAGTTTAAACATATTCAAATATTGATATATTTACATTTCAATATGATTATCACCAACATAGCATTATCTATACTTCTATTATGACACACAATTAAAGTTTCTTTTCCATGGTGAGAACAATTAAAATCTAGTCTTTCGGGAACTTTGGGGTTTATAAAACAGTATTGCTGCCTATAATCAGTATGCTGTGCATTAGATCTCCAGAACTTAGTTATTAGTCATTGGGATGTTGTACCCTTAAATGATGTCTGCACCCCATTGATTGCCAGGGTTGATTCAGCTGATCTCACTGACTAGGTGGGTGTCCCCTTCCTCCCTCACTGCTCCACGTGTATGCCCCATCAATGAGAAGGCCCTTCTCTGACAGAGGAGGGTCATTCCTAAGTCAAGGATGTATGAGTAGCTCGGCTCCCTGTTAGAATCTCCAAGTACACTCTCAATGTCTCATTAACTCTAGTTTGCATTGGGGAAATGGTGAGGTTATAGAAAATTTTCAAGGTTGTTGAATAAGATAATGGCAGGTCTCTCTTTAGAATCCATCTGCTTCAAAAACTAGGGAATTTCATGAACCACTGTTACCTCCCAAAGTGACCTGATAAGACAGTATATTAATTGAATAAATCAATGAAGAGTTCTGTTAACAAAATAGTAGAAGAGCTAAAGACTAGCCCTAAGGAAAAGAAGCTTGTTGGCTGAGATGGCCTCCTCTTTCAGGTGGTTGTCATCATCCGTTTACTCATTATTATGGCCTAGGCCTTAAGCTTTCTTTTAGCATAATTTAGGAAACCAGAGGGGCTTCCCTGGTGCCTCAGTCCATAAAGAATCCACCTGCAGTGCAGGAGATCTGGGTTCAATCCTTCGGTCGGGAAGATCCCCTGGAGAAGGGCATGGCAACCCATTCCATTATTCTTGCCTGGAGAATTCCCAAGGGCAGAGGAGCCTGGTGGGCTGCAGTCCATGAAGTTGCAAAGAGTTGGACACGACTGAGCGACTAAGTACAGCACACAGGACAGGAAACCAGAACTTAAAGTATTCATTTGTATTTGTTTTACAAAAATATAATTCTTTACTAAGTGATTTTTTTGAGTCAGTTTCTCCCTATTTCTTGATTTGAGGTAATCAGTTTTTGTAATTGATTTCAGCATTTTTTGCCCAAGTAGACTATAACATCACTGAACAAAGATAGAAAACTAAAATCCTAAGTATAAATAAAGTATCCTTGCTACTCCTCTGAATAGGTCTATATAACTTTTGCTTTCCTTATATGCTTTGGAGGAAGATCATTGCCTTGCTTTGTCTGTAGGTTATTTCAATCTCTCTTTTTCTTTTTTAAAATATTTATTTATTTATTTGGCTGTGTCGGGTCTCAGCTGTACCATGAGTCACATGGGTCTTTTGTTGCGTTGCCTGGACTCTCTAGTTGTGGCACCCAGACTTCAGGAGTTGCAATGAGTGGGCTTTGCCGTCAGGCTTGTGGGATCTTAGTTCTTAGACAAGGGAATGAACTTGTATCCCATACATTGCAAGGCATATTCTTAACCACTGGATCACCAGGAAGGTCTTGCTTCAGTCTCTTTTGATGACAGCCCCCAGCATGATTCCGATGAAACTTGCAATTACTTCTTTACCTGGAACCATTCATTTTCTTACTTTTTGCCTTTCATTGTTTAGGATGCATGTATGTTCATACTCACTGAATCCATTTTTCCTTCTTGAAATGAAGATGAATAAAACCCCTTCTTCAAAACTTGCTGTTGGATAATTTAATTGCTCAGAGAGCACACTCCATTTTACTAAGTGATTTCTTGTTGGAGACATCAGAAAATCAGCATATATTCAAAACACAGTTTTGCCTCCACTGATGATTGTACAATTACTTTCCCCAGTAATCCAGATCTAGTTGAGTACATGGTACAGTGTAATTATTGTTGACTCTGATGTGCTCTTCATGTGCTAAACTGGCATGGGCTAAGCCAGTACATTTCATCATCCATTGTTGAAATGCAATGCCTTAGTTATGCATCAGGTGTCCAGAAGTATACAGTTATGATTTGAGAGAGAGGCATAATGAATTCTGACCTTCTTCTGATGTTTAAGTCATTTCTGCCCAGCCCTCCCACCTTCAACATGATAGTGAACTTTCCTTTGATGTCCCCAAATCTCCATATTTGTTTCATTTCCTTTTCCAGAGACCACACTTATTTATCTTCCCAATGTGTGTTTTGGGGATGTATCTACTTAGTGAAAAAATATTTTCAATAATGTCTTCCGCTTTTATGATGCTTCTTTCAGCTTCCCCTTTTATTACACAAGTTGACCTGGGCCCCATCAAAGAAGCAAGGGGTTTTCAACGAACAGGATCCAGGTAACACAGAGTAGAGACACACAGTGGTGGAAGTAAGATTTAATACTGAGGATTGAGCCAGTTAGAAAGGTGAGAAATCATGGCTAGTGGGAGAACTAGTGAATGAGCCATGGGTGTACTGAGGCTGGGTTTTAGGATGAATATGTATTTTTGAAGACAAAGTGGAAGCAGAGAGATGACCCAAGAGCCGAAACAAGTACAGTGGTTCCTTTTAGGAATCTGGGCTTGAGAGTAATAGGAGCAGTGGCTTTCCAAGTTTTAGATGGGTTTCCCCGGCTGGTTTAGATTTTATTTTTTTTTAATTTTAAAAAATTTACATGAATTACAAAAACGTACATAAATCTTTTCTTAAAAAATTTATTTTTATGTATTTGACTGGGTTGAGTCTCAGTTGCAACACACAAGTTCAGTAGTTGCAGAGCTCAGGATTAGTTGCCCTGAAGCAGGTGGGATCTTAGTTCCCCAACCAGGAATGGAGCCTGCGTACCCTGCATTGGAAGGTGAATTCTTAACCACTGGACCACCAGGGAAGTCTTAGGTTTGACTTTTATTAAAATATATTATTGTTATTATTTTTTTCCTTTTTTCCCTTTTGAAGCCCTCTGTTGTTCTGATATTACATTTGGATGGTGGGGTGGGAGGATAGTTTTAAAGATTGCATTGTCCTGATCGGAGGTTGTTTTGAAAGTTTCATGGTAGAGAAGGAGAGGCAAAGGGGAATTCACCAGTGTTCTCATATTAGCGAAGATTATTCACAAGAAGTGAGGTTTTAGCAACTGCTCTGATAAAGGGGCAGAGCGTGCTAGGGAAGAGGAGGCTGGGAGGCGGGAATGGAGGAGGTGAGTGGAGAAGCTGTGAATGCTGGAAAGGAATTATGAAACGGATGCTTATTTTGTGGAAGCTGCTGCTCTGAGCTTGTCTGTATCTGACACTCTTGGTGTTCTCAGAATTGGTTCAGCATCGTTCATTCTTACCTGGAGACTCCCATGTTTGCAATGGTCCTTGCAATGATCTCACAATGATCTCTTAGTTTGCAGCGATCACATAGATATGTCTGTATGGGCACACACGTGTGTTAACCTTTACACGCACCTGTGTATTTGAAGGCAGTGGTGGGTAGAGGCCCAGCAGTCAGGCTCTGGCCCTGCCTGCTTGGCCTTTGAATCTTAGGTTTATCACCATCCAGCGATGTGATCTTGTGCAAGGATTCAATCTATTCTATTCAGATATTCTGGGATGATCTCTAAGACAGTTATCAGAATAAAGTAACACATGTAAAGTCCTTAGAACAATCCTTTTTGCCAAAATACATGCTAAATATTAGCTATTGATACTATCCTTATTACTCTGTTCAGTTCAGTCGCTCAGTCGTGTCCGACTCTGCGACCCCATGAACTGCAGCACTCCAGGCCTCCCTGTCCATCACAAACTCCCGGAGTTTACCCAAATTCATATCCTTATTATTATGGTTTCACAAATTCTTTCATCTGTGTGTCTTATCTCTGATTCCAGATTATAAACTTCTTGTGAGTAGAGATTATTTTGCTCTCTTCTGTATTTCCTAGCTCAATCTTAAGCAGAGAGTAAACTTTTTAATAATTATGTATTTCTTAATTGTTGGAATTAAGGTGCTACTGGAGCCTGAGAGCTCGCGGTATTTCAGAACATTTCCCTGAAACATTCCAGGCAGTAAAAGTGTAAAGGTAAATGATAGTTCTGAACCCAGAAGAATCCCATATTTGGTTGGAAAGGCCAGGGCCTCTGGAACTTTCTGAGATGGTAATAAGAAATATTTATAGCTATAGGCAAACCTTTTTTCAACAAATATCATTAAAAAGAAACTATACATTCTCCAAGTTTTAACCAAGTCCATGTTTTAGGAGTAAGAAATTCCAACAGGGCTAATGAACTCAGGTAATTTTAATTTTTCCTTTGCTCTTGATTTTTTCTTTTCTTTTCTTTTTTTTTTAAGTAATGAGATTTGTACTTAAGTTCTGCTTCATTGCTATGTCTTGCATTTGTCTTATTTATGAGAGTGTTGATGTCTAGATGGTGCAAGAATTAGTCTGGGAATATTCATTGCACCTTTTTAGACTTTTCTCTTCACAGAGGAAAAGGGAAAGAGGGCCAGCAAGACTGTGATATTGGAAAAATATCTGTCTCTTTTTCAAACATTTTGAGATGATGAGATTCCCCATACATATTGCTAAATAAATGCCTCCTTCACCATGAAACCATCAAATAGTTCAAGAGAAATTAAATCCTTTAGACTCTGATTCTTTTACACTTGACTCATCAGAATCTTCTTTTGTAAGAGCAACTTGATAGCTAAGAAACTCCCAGAGCCTTTATTCTTGAACTAGGAGGTCACATTTTTGTCAGTGCTCATTGCAACTTGAACCGAGAAAAGCTCAAGTTCAGCTTCAAATTTGGAACCCACAACCTTGAGTGAGTCACCATGCCAGTAAAATCCATTCTCCCTGCAAACTCGCTCAGAGGCCATGTTTGGAATAGGATGGTCATCTTAGAAAAAGTATGAGTTCTGAGGAGGGAAAGAACTGCTAAGCCAGTCAAGAAATGTCCATTGAGTTAGGTCATGGGCAGAAATCATCCTATGAGTGTCATTCTGGGAAAGCTGAAAAGTTGGAATTCAAAGAAGTGGACCCATGTGCTAAGATGAGAAAAGAGTAAAACATCAGGGGCTGTGGATGGGGTGAATGGGTTTTGCGAACTGAACTTCTCAATGAATGTTCCGCAGTGAATACTCAGTGTCTGTGCTCATTCACTCTTTTAACAAATATCCAATCGAGCCCATGTTGGGAACAAACATTGCACAAACATGGGAAATACAGAAGCAGCAAGGCAGAAGTGTCCCTTTCATCATAGATAAACAAAGCTGGACACTAGCTAAAGCGGAAGGGCAGAATTTCATCAGTAGTAACTATTGCATTAGGGAAATGAGTCCAGTGTGAACTGAACTCTTGTTCCATCTGTACAGAGGTGACTGGATATTGCAAAGAGGGAATGGGAGACTAGAGTGGCTAGTGAGTGAGGACTCAGTAGAGCCAGGGAAAGTGGGAAGAGAGGTGGGTCCATGGGAAACCCATCTGTGTTTGCTAACTTGCGTTTCTCACAGTTACTTCTACTCTCCCACAGATAGGTTTTGGCTGGAACAAACAGTGGCAGTCTTGAGTTTTCTCAGGAAGGCACTTTACAGGGGCTAGGGTGTTCTTAGGGACGTGGCCTTAAGCTATTAGAAGCTAAGCTGGTATTTGTTCAAGACTTTATAGGATGAGGACTAATCGAGAAGAGGGCTCAGAGGAGACCAGCCAGAGTTTGGTCAAGAGGAGGATCTTTATCACTTCTCTTTCAATTCTGCCAGGAAGGTAGAGAATAGCACTTTAGTTAAATGTTTAATTAAATCTTTAATATTACTTTATGGTAATAGTATTTGTTCTACACTTCAGATGTTAATAACAAGATGGGTATAGAAGCAACTTGTCGATTTTCTATGAACTTAATTAACTTGGGAAATTCATGCAAGAACTCACTCTGAGTTAGGTTGATGCATCCAGGTCATCTTGTTTGACATGTTTGCTTAATCCTCAAAATGCCTAAAAGTCTACCAAGATGTCTGAGTGGTCTACCTTCCCATTTGGCATACCAAGATGAGCTACGCATACTGTACTCAGAAAGTCTGGACTCCCTCCAGATCAACGATTTGGATCATTTCAATACAGGGACACATCTTTCTTCCCCAATTTTGACTATGACAAGATGACTTGGACACTTTCAGAACCAAATGCTACCCCAAGTCTTGATATCACTTCCTAGCTCAATTGGCCCCTGAGCAATACCTTCCACCACTTTTGTATTTTCAAAGTGGAAAACTCATAATCTCAGGGGACAATATGGGTGAAAGTCGGACCTGAATTCTGTTTCCCATCCACATCACTCTTTCTCTATGATAGGGGACAAGCCAACCTTCTGTGACTTCAGTTTCCTACTCTCTGCTCAGCAGGACACAATGAGTTGTGCCCAGATGGGCTGTGAAGATGATCCTAGACACATGCGAGTTCCCACCAACTTCACGAACATGTGCTGTGGGCAGAGCACGTGGTACTAGATCGGGCTCTATGTTGGAGGCAGTTTACACGAAAGACTTCGCTCCCACCCGCAAGATACTGGCAATAAGTTCAAGTTGATGACATACGGAATTAACAGCAAAACAGGGAATCATACTGTGGTTTTGTTGTATTTTTGTGGTTTTTTAGTATAAGGAATTGAAGGAGCATTAATGCACTTTTTCCCCTGTCTTAAGCCCCATATATGAGTGACTAGAAAACACAATTATATTTAATGTGCTGTAAAGTGAAGAGGAACAAAAAGCCTCTTGATGAAAGTGAAAGTGGAGAGTGAAAAAGTTGGCTTAAAACTCCACATTCAGAAAACGAAGATCATGGCGTCTGGTCCCATCACTTCATGGGAAATAGATGGGGAAACAGTGGAAACAGTGTCAGACTTTATTTTGGGGGGCTCCAAAATCACTGCAGATGGTGACTGCAGCCATGAAATTAAAAGAGGCTTACTCCTTGGAAGAAAAGTTATAACCAACCTAGATAACATATTGAAAAGCAGAGACATTACTTTGCCAACAAAGGTCCGTCTAGTCAAGGCTATGGTTTTTCCTGTGGTCATGTATGGATGTGAGAGTTGGACTGTGAAGAAGGCTGAGCACCGAAGAACTGATGCTTTTGAACTGTGGTGTTGGAGAAGACTCTTGAGAGTCCTTTGGACTGCAAGGAGATCCAACCAGTCCATTCTGAAGGAGATCAGCCCTGGGATTTCTTTGGAAAGAATGATGCTAAAGCTGAAGCTCCAGTACTTTTGGCCACTTCATGCGAAGAGTTGACTCATTGGAAAAGACTCTGATGCTGGGAGGGATTGAGGGCAGGAGGAGAAGGGGACAACAGAGGATGAGATGGCTGGATGGCATCACTGACTCAATGGACGCTAGTCTGAGTGAACTCTGGCAGTTGGTGATGGACAGGGAGGCCTGGCGTGCTGCGGTTCATGGGGTCGCAAAGAGTCGGACACAACTGAGCGACTGAACTGAACTGAATGGTGATGCGTTAGAATATGAGATGCAGAGGTAGTGATCTGTGATATACCACAAGGAGATTAGGCACTTGCTTCTTGGATACAGCGTTTGATGATCAGGGCCACAGGCCAGATGATGACTCCCTCCACCAGGTCTTTACCTGAAATGATGACTGATACCCTGATTGGGGAACACGACTGTTCAGAAGAGCCTTTTCTCCTGAGAGCCAGGATATGTCCAAAATGGATCAAAATCTCATTTCTTCTTGCTTTCTTTAAAAGCGTCACTGGAGTTATTTGGAAATTCGACAGTGACAAAATTCAGAGTCTTCTTACTCCCCAGGCCGGCTTCATGTCTTTTCTGGCCCTTTATCAATACTCTCTAGAGCTTAGGACTTTCGCTGATAGAAAGGAGCCAGGGGATCTCAATGAGGTGTTTGCTGTTCTCGACCCAGGGTGCCAGGGTGCCACGTGTCAGGCTGCCTTCTCCTCCAACCTGCTGCCTCCAGATGAAGTGACAGCTGAAGACTGAGCACAGCGAAGGCAGAGCTGCCGAGGGGACAGGGCACTCAGTGTCCCCCGTTCCTTTTCCTCTAATATGAAAATTATGCTGCATCCCTCGAGGGAAGCATTCAAAGATTCATAAGACTGTTAATAACAAGAACTCTCACTGAAAAGTCAAAATTGATGGAAATCCGAGTTCTGATTTCCTTTGGTTTGAAATGCATGCTGTTGCAAAGGCAAGCGACCTTCCTTTATTGATGAAACACCTTGAAAGTTTCTTTCACAGTCTTTTTCTGGCATGCCCAACTGAGTAAATCCTGGCTTTCTCTCTCTGCTGCCTAGAGGAATGCCGCAGGACCACACCAGAAAAAGCAAATGATCGATTCATGATGAAACTGGCCAACTTGCCAGTATCAATAAATTGCTTTGTTCTTTGCACAGCAAGGATGCTAGCTTGGTGTGTAGTCTGTGCCTGGAGATGAAGGGTGGGAACCCTGGTCAAAATCAACACGGATGAGCTTTCAGACCCGAAACGAGCACAGTGACAACAGTAAGGGTGACTCACTCGTTTGCCTTGTTTTTGACCAACTTACTATGTTTCACATAGTCTTACGACCGGATATTTACACTCGTGGGAAAAATGCAAAGCTAGTAGTCAAGATTTGGTCCAAGCAGGCCTCGCCGTCCTTTATTTGAGTAGATGAAGAGTGTCAAGGATGGACAGGCCACATTTTAATATTTTACACTTGAATTTTTCTGAAGACAGCAAAACAACAAGAAGACCCCCTAGGAATCTACAGTTCCCTCGAGGAAATGAAATCTGCCCATGCAACCATGTGAAAACAAATAGGAAACAATATGCTCTAATGGGTGAGTGGATATACATGGTCATTATTTTTATTTGGTATTTTTGAAACCATGGAAATAATTGTTTTTAAGAATTACATTAGTTATGCCATGCAAATAGAAGAAATGCATAAAACAACAATGTTGAAAATAACTATTAACTGCAATCTACCACTCAGGAAAAAGAAAAGCAGTCACTTAACATTTTAATGTAATTATGTCTGTTCTTGTTTTAGGAAATCATATAAATTTTATTCATAGAAGAGCACTTCATTTTCTACTGTTTTTTTTTAAAAAAAACAACAGTGTGCAGTAGTGTCAAGCATATTCACATTTTTTTGCAACTGATTCTGATCTTTTAAAAAAGAGATGGATATGACAGTTTTCTGATTATTTTTATAAGTAATTTTTCCCTAGCATCAAAAATAATTCATGTTCGATGCAGAAAGCTTAGAGAATACCCATTATTCTAACACTAAATAAGTTAAATTTTACTGGTTATCCTTCCAGCCTTTTCTCATGTGAATACATGAGTGCCGTGTAGGTATGTATATATACAGTATTAGGATTTGAATCTGTAAAAACAAAATTATGTCAAAGGTATCAGATGCTTTCTCCTTTTGGATTGTTTTGTGAATTATCTCCTGAAAATAAATTTGGACATACAGTTTGTTACCTGATTTTCTTTTAGTTTTTCATTTAACACTGTAGCATAGGCTAGTTGCCATGGAAAGGATGGACTAATTTAAGGTAAAGGAAGGAACCTGATTTATCAGGGAGGGCTTTTTGGAGGAGGGGAGCATGAAGGCTGGAGGAGAAGGGGGTGACAGCCCCACAGCCTCTTCTCCTGCCCACCTGTCGGCTCCCTTTCGCTGCTCTGGCCTCTGAGGCACTTATGGGGGCAGGTTGTATTCGGAGTCTACCAGGGGCACAAGATTATGGGAAGTTCCCTGGGTTGTAGTGAAATGGGCCAGCCCAACTGTTGAAAATTAAGCTTCCTGCTTCTGGAAGCTAAAAATGTTTCTTATGTTGTTGAGCACTGAAGGCAAGAGGGGATGATACTGAAAGTCAGATACTTAACTGCTACCTATAATATTATGTTTCAAGATACACAAAGGAATTTATAACTGCCCTTTAAAATAAATAATTTCAAAACTTGCAAGCAATTAGTAACAAGTAGGAAGCAGTCCAGATTATGCAGTGAATCGCATCCTGTGCCTTGACAAACTGAGAACTTGGGTTCATAGGTGTCCTCTTTAATCAGTCAGTCAGTTCAGCCGCTCAGTCGTGTCCGACTCTTTGTGACCCCAGGGACTGCAGCACACCAGGCCTCCCTGTCCATCACCAATTCCCAGAGTTTACTCAGACTCATGTCCATCGAGTCGGTGATGCCATCCAACCATCTCATCTTCTGTTGTCCCCTTCTCCTCCCACCTTTAATCTTTCCCAGCATCAGGGTGTTTTCAAATGAGTCAGTTCTTCGCATCAGGTGGCCAGATTACTGGAGTTTCAGCTTCAGCATCAGTCCTTCCAATGAGTATTCAGGACTGATTTCCTTTAGGATGGACTGGCTGAATCTCTTTGCTGTTCAAGGGACTCTTAAGAGTCTTCTCCAACACCACAGTTCATATGAATCAGTGATTCATATCAATTGATACATATTACTAATCACTTTAATAAATCATACAGGCTGCAGATAAGCTGAGAGAGTTGTTATCAAGAGGTTGATAAAGGGGGTAGAAGTAGCACATGTGACTGAGATTGTAGAAATTCACTTACTATGAAAAACTTTAATGCACACAAATGCATACATACACGTACAACATATAGTCCTGCTATCTGGTTTGATTATTAAAAAAAAAAAAACAGTAATTTTGAGGTAAAATTGGAAAGAACAGATCTTCTTGTTTTACAATTGAAGAGAGATGCTGAGTGATGGCTTCGGGCAACCGAGCAGATTAGCAATGTCTGACTTCCCTGGATGGCTTCCTAGGGAGTCTAGGGGTGCAGTCAGGAGCCTGGACGGGGTGGTGAGTGGACAAACGTGGTATATGGTTGCAGGCCCTGGGTGTCAAGTCTGAGTCTCAGCAAGGGTAGTCTGCAGGGTCAAGTCTAAGAGCTTGGGGGATGTTAGACGGGGTGAAGGCAGATGTTGGAGGGATTCTCCAAATGACACTGCAGAAAGACTGAAGAAGGAGCGAGAGAATGAGCTTTATACAGCAACCTGCATCCAGTGTGTAAAGACAGTCAGCCCGTTCTGACAAGTGCAGAATCACACCTAGACCTTGGGTGTCCTGACTCCCAGGTAATTTCTAAAGGCCACACAAAAGGTCAGCACACTGCGCCAGCAGGACGCTCTTCTGAGCACTGTTCCTGAAGCACACATCCAAAGCAAAAGATCAGTGTGGTGGATGTGGTGGGCACCACCCAGCTCCCTCCCCGGGAATAGAGGCCCGAGTCCCCGGCTGGAAGACCCCTGGCTGTCAGCTGCTTGCAGACAATTGTCTCCGCTGAAGAAACCCTTTCCCAGATGGCTCCGAACACAATGACTCAAAGAAGAATAAAGGTATGGGCCTTTCTGCTAACTCGGAGCGATTCTGAAAGGTCACCAGCTTCAGAGGACCATGTATGACTGGTTGGGGACTGTGTTAAGAACATCCTAGCTCATTTCTGCTTCCTTCCTTTTTCTTCCCCGGTATTGCTCCCTGCAAGCTAACCTCCATCTCAGAGTCTGTTTCCCAAGATCTGCTCTGTTTCTCTGGCTGGGAATCAACTTGTCTTCCAGGAGACTAGGGTTGTCACTGAACCCAAGTCTATGTACCCAATGCACAGTGAGACCAAATGGTACAGAAACATTGGAGTTTGGAGCAGAGAAAGGTTTATTACAGGGCCATTCAAGGAGATGGGTGGCTCATGCCTTAAAAACCCCAAACTCCTTGAAGGCTTAAAGCAAATCCGTTTTATAGGTAAGGTGAGGGAGGGGCATGGTTACTTGTTGAAATTGTCTTTGTGTCAAATCCTTTGTTCTTTCAGCTGTCCATATAGGTCAAGTTATGGTCAGGTCACAATGTTCCTGTAAGCCTCCATCAAGACAAATGCTCTTCTCTGTTCTGCAACTTTCTTTTTAATTAAAAAATTCCTTTTATTGAATTAGAGCTGATTTACAATGTAGCATTAATTTCTGCCTTAAAGCAATGTGATTGTTATATATGCATCCTTTTTACACATTCGTTTCCGTTATGGTTTCTTATAGGACATCAAACATAGTTCTTTGCTGTATAGGAGGACCTTGCTGTTCAGGCATTCTGTATATAGAAGCTTCCATCTGCTAACCCCAACCCTCTACTCCATCCTCGCAACCGCCAATCTGCTCTCAGTGTTCATGATTCTGTTTTCATTTTGCAGATCGGTTCATCTGTGTCGTGTTTTAGATTCCACATGTAAATGATGTCCTATGGTATTTGTCCTCTGTCTGACTTAGTTCGTTTAGTATGATAATCTGTAGTTTCATCCATGTTGCTGCAAATGACATTATTTTGCTCTTTTTCATGGCTGAGTAGTATTCCGTTGTGTATAATACCACATATTCTTTATCTGTTCACCTGTCAGTGGACAGATTTCCATGTCTTGGCAATTGTAATAGTGCTGCTATGAACATAAGGGTGCATATACCTGTTTGAATTACAGTTTTGTTAGGAGTGGGATTGCTGGATCATACGGTAATTCTATTTTCAGTTTTCTGAGGACCCTCATACTGTTTTCCATAGTGGCTGCACCGACTTACATTCCCACCAACAGTGAAGGAGGGTTCCCTTTTCTCCATACCCTCTCCAGCCTTTGTTATGTGTAGACTTTTAAATCATTGCCATTCTGAGTGGTGGGAGGTGGTACCTCCTTATAGTTTTGATTTTCTTTCCTCTAATAATGTTGAGCATCTTTTCATGTGCTTATTAGCTATCAGTATGTCTTAATTAGAGAAATGTTTATGTAGGTCTTCAGTCCATTTTTTGACTGAATTGCTTTTTTGTTGTTGTTGTTGAGTGATCTACAACTTTTTACCTAAAGGTATAATGTTCTTAAAGGTCACAGCCTTGAGAATAAGTAAAGTGGAATCATCACCCCTCATTTAAGTTGTTCAAGGTCCCAAGGCTCAACTTTTGCCTCTGAGGTCTAAGCCCTGGCTAAGAGGAGCACCTCTCTCCCTGGTTACCCTGCTCCAGAGCGTTCCTTTAGCACATGGTCTGAGTCCCCAGCCAGTTCCTAGGCCCAGCTGAAGAGATAGATCTCAGCTGGCATGCCCTGGAGGCCAGGTTCCCAGACCCTGCTCAGCAGTCATCATTGAGGGAGCCAGGTACCCAGGACTCAGCCAGCTCTCAGGCTCCTCAGGCCACCCAAACAGGGCCAGGTCCTGCAGACTGTGACCCAGGGTAACTGCAACCTCCGGGACTCCCTTTGATGCCGACCATTGGCAGAGTGGGACCACCAAGCCCGGCACCCAAAGGTCTCTCGCTAACAGTTTTGGGTGAAGAGTCTCGAGGACACAGTCTTGCATGAACCTTAACCATGGTGCACTGATGTCTGGCCCTGACTGGCTGTGAGCCTGCCTCACCCCTACTGCAAGAATCACAATCGTCACGATAGTTTGATAACATGGTTGGCTCTGTGATGGTATTGTCAGCTCAGTTTAAAATTTCAGAACGTTTTCTACAAGGTTTTAATCATCAGGAGCAGAGGAAACCGTGAGAATGCTTGGGCTGGCTGCGCTGTGCACCACTGTGCCTGTTGAGGACACACAGAAGTGCATTAGAAATAACCGTCCCTTAAAAGCTTCTGCACAACAAAGGAAAATATAAGCAAGGTGAAAAGACAGCCTTCTGAATGGGAGAAAATAATAGCAAATGAAACAACTGACAAACAACTAATCTAAAAAATATACAAGCAACTTATGCAGCTCAATTCCAGAAAAATAAACGACCCAATCAAAAAATGGGCCAAAGAACTAAATAGACATTTCTCCAAAGAAGACATACGGATGGCTAACAAACACATGAGAAGATGCTCAACATCACTTATTACTAGGGAAATGCAAATCAAAACCACAATGAGGTACCACTTCACACCAGTCAGAATGGCTGCGATCCAAAAATCTGCAAGCAATAAATGCTGGAGAGGGTGTGGAGAAAAGGGAACCCTCCTACACTGTTGGTGGGAATGCAAACTAGTACAGCCACTATGGAGAACAGTGTGGAGATTCCTTAAAAAATTGCAAACAGAACTACCTTATGACCCAGCAATCCCACTGCTGGGCATACACACCGAGGAAACCAGAATTGAAAGAGACGCATGTACCCCAATGTTCATCGCAGCACTGTTTATAATAGCCAGGACATGGAAACAACCTAGATGTCCATCAGCAGATGAATGGATAAGAAAGCTGTGGTACATATACACAATGGAGTATTACTCAGCCATTAAAAAGAATACATTTGAATCAGTTCTGTTGAGATGGATGAAACTGGAGCCGATTATACAGAGTGAAGTAAGCCAGAAAGAAAAACACCAATACAGTATACTAACACATATATATGGAATTTAGAAAGATGGCAATGATGACCCTGTATGCAAGACAGCAAAAAAGACACGTGTATAGCAGACTTTTGGACTCAGAGGGAGAGGGAGAGGGTGGGATGATTTGGGAGAATGGCATTGAAACGTATACTATCATGTAAGAATCAAATCACCAGTCTATGTCCGATGCAGGATACAGCATGCTTGGGGCTGGTGCACGGGGATGACCCAGAGGGATGTTGTAGGGAGGGAGGTGGGAGGGGGGTTCATGTTTGGGATCGCATGTACACCCGTGGTGGATTCATGTCAATGTATGGCAAAACCAATACAGTATTGTAAAGTAAAATAAAGTGAAAATAAAAATTTAAAAAAATAATAAAAATAAATAAATAACCGTCCTCTGAGACTAAGCTGCAAGTGGTCCATGCAGCTACAGCACTAGAAACTGGAAAGAGAACCTGCATGACAGTAGCAAATCATCTCAAAGACCTTATGAGGTAGGCAGGACAAGCAGTTTTTTGTTTTGTTTTGTTTGCCCATTTTACAGATGCAGAAACCAATGCTGAGGGTTACTGGCATGAACAAGAGTCCATGACTAGTAAGTGGCAGAATACAGACTTTGAACTTTACCCTTTTGATGCCTGGTTTATTAACCTTATAAAAAATATGAAAACGAGACTGGCCTAGATTTAAAAAGATAGGGATTTATGGGGACAGCGCAAGCAGCGAGGCGGGATAATTGCTCTAAGGATCTCCTGAAGTACCAATGACATGGCAGAGACGTGTAACCATGGACAATTCAGCAGTGGCAAGGACAGCTGGGGGTGGGAAGCTGCGGGGTGGGAGCGGGGCTGGTCTCAGGGATGGTGGCGATGTGGGGAGTGGGTTGTTGAGGATGCTTCCCTCTCTTTGAGGTGAAAAGTGAGAGAGATCTGGGGACAGTTGCCGAGGTTGGTAGCTCTAGCCCCAAACTGAAAAGCAAATTTTCTGTGCAGGATTTTATGACCCTACAGGAATCACACCCTTTCTGTCAATATGTTAGTCTTTCGATAACAAAGAATAATTCTCTCTTTGGTTACTCAAAATACACACATATATGTGCTGTGCTTTAGTCTCTCAGTCCTGTCCAACTCTTTGCAACCCCATGGACTATAGCCTGCCAGGGTCCTGTGTCCATGGGATCCTCCAGGCAAGAATGCTGGAGTAGGTTGCCAAACCTTCCTCCAGGGGATCTTCCCAACCCAGGGACTGAACCAAAGTCTCCCACATTGCAGGCGGATTCTTTACCAACTGTCAGTTCAGTTCAGTCACTCAATCACGTCTGACTCTTGCAGAACGCCAGGCCTCCCTTTCCATCACCAACTCCTGGAGTTTACTCAAACTCAAGTCCATTGAGTCGGTGATGCCATCCACAGCCTCATCCTATGTCCTCCTCTTCTCCTCCCGCCTTCAACTTTCCCAGCATCATGGTCTTTTCAAATGAGTCAGTTCTTTGCATCAGGTGGCCAAAGTATTGGAGTTTCAGCTTTAGTATCAGTCCTTCCAATGTATATTCAGGACTGATTTCCTTTAGGATGGACTGGTTGGATCTCCTTGCAGCCCAAGGGACTCTCAAGAGTCTTCTTTAACACCACAGTTACCAACCGATCCACCAGGAAAGTTCACAGCTATATATACATTATAAATATGTAACTGTATACCATATATATGTAACTTCCCCCCCACTGATCACTTTCTGGGGCTACTGTCCTGCAAACTCTCTTCCCAGCCTCCAGTACTATAGCTGTATGGACCACTTCCAGCTTAGTCTCGGAGGACAGTTATTTCTAACGCACTTCTGTGTGACCTCAAGAGAAACAGTGGTGCACAGCATGGCCAGCCCAAGTGTTCTCACGGTCTCCTCGGCTCCTGAAGCTGCTTTCTTTTTGGCCCTTGAGCCACAAGTCACAGGCAGCCAGACAGATTTCTTCGGGGATGGACTGCACGGCATCAGCCTGCTGGTCCAGCCCGGCCCCTCTCCTGCTAACGGACCACACTGGGCTTGAGGCTGATGAGAGCAAGCACGCTGCTTTCTGGAATCTGTGACCCGAGGCGCGACCTCAGAGTGCGGACACCCGCTCCACATTCCTATCAGGCAATGAGCTGATTGCTCGGAGCCCGAGCGCTGCTCGGGGACTGCTCTGCCTGCCCGCCTCTGCTGCAAATACAGGCACATTTCTCCGGCTTTGATAGCTCCCTGGGTTCCTGTGAAAAACAACCACAGCCTTTCCATAGCGTATTTCTCAAATACTGGCATCAGGGGATCGCAGAATTACAGCAACAAATGTTATGAGGTGCTATTTCCAAATAGACGTGCGGAAAAACAATCCAAATAGGACCATTAAATAATAATCCTCATTAAAACCAAACCAAACCCAGCGCAATCGGTCTTCAAAGTGTATGAGAGGAATACGCCACAATGTTTTAAGAGAAGATTAATAATTTGCTCATTAATTTCATTGGATAATGACTCATCACTGGTCTTTTCCAGAGTCGTGCATTAAAAAAAAAAACAACTAAAAGTGCCATTTAGATTTCTCCCATGCAATGTGAACATCAGGTGTGCAGAGAGCTTTTTAACATGCAAAAAGGAATCACAGTATTAGACAATGTGCTATTTTTCTATAACAAGGCAGCCTTTCCTAAAACATTAATCCGTGGCACAAAGATGCTCCTAATTTAGAAGAAATTAGAGGCAGAGTCTACTCAACAAACACTTCTGCTAACACTTCATTAGTATGTATTTTCACATAATTCAATTAGCCAAAACACATAGACATGCTAACGGTGCTGTTCCCTGCTCTGGGAGTGTCAGCAAGACTTTAAGCAGATCTGAAACAAAATTGCATAAATGGCATGTAAAGCTCTGTGCATACAAAGATACCTTCAGGGTTCTAATAAATTCATGAAACTTTTTAAAGTATGATTTCCTAGCAGGCAATCACTTTTAATTAACAGGATCACCTACAGCAACACATGTCCTTCAAAAACTTACATTATTTTTTCTTTTTGAATTTCAAAGTTTCTGTAGTAAAAGTTGAATAGCTGAGTAGCTTAACCTCAAAAGGATTCCAGGCTTTTATGACAGTTATAAATCACTGTGGTGCCTTCTTTATAAGAAGAAAAGATTCTTAACACAACAGAGAAAGAAGGAAATCTCTTTTTAGTCATAGCTAGAAGCAAGCATTTTCTCCAAAGGTCAAAAAACTTTTCCTCAGTTAAAGAATAATTTTAAGGACATTGCAGCTACTTGTACAAGTAATCTCTTATAATTTACTTTATGAATTAAACATTCAATTTCCAGGATTGTGGTTTGACATGGGATGGACTCACCTCTTTCCAGAGCTGGCTTTGTGCAGTGTCTCTTCTTTAGTTTTTAGTAAACAAGAGCCCTGGCTGAATGTAGGGTCCTACTTAATGAGCCCTCCTCCAGGAGGGAAATGAGACTCTATATACTCACCAAAGGATTCAGCTGAGTGGTTCTTGCTGTTTCTTTTTCAGGCCTTTGTTTGAAATATACAGCGACATGCTCATAGAATGTCTAGGGCTAATGGTAAAGAGTGCAGAAATCTGAAAGAGACCTTGACAATTGAGTTGAGGGAAGAGTAAGGGACACTAAAGAGAAACTTTTCCTCCTCTTGTCCTTAAGGAACTTGGACAGTTGCTACATAAGGGTAGACAGGCTCCAACAGCACCATCAGGTGAGGGATCTCCCCGCCAACTTCCTGCCTCCCAGCCCCAACCCCTCTTCCCCAGTGCTCTTCTTCTCTTTCCCAGGAGACTCCTTTTGTTTTGTGATTCCCCCAAATATGAGAGGATAGCCAGGTGGGAATCTGAGGCAGGGAGGATTCAGATGGTACCTTCCGCTCTTCTGCCAAAGCTGATAAAATACCTGCAGGGTGGAGACTGCACAGTCAGGACCATAAGGGAGAGGAGTGGGAGAGCAGGCTTTGTAGGCAGGTACTGCAAAATATCTGAGCTCTTCTCTCTACTGCACGGCCCTTCGTGCAGCCAGCCAGCATCATTTCTCACCTGGGGGACCACAGCAGCTCGCCTGCTGTCCCTCCAGCCTCTGATACTGCTCCCGTCAAACCCATTCTCCATAGAGTTCCTTTATTGGCTTTTTGAGTACTTAGCCTGGCCACATAGACTGTTTTAGGTGTTAGGAACATGAGACCTTTACAGAACATAAATCTGATTGTTTACATTCAACCTCAGTTCTTTCAATAGTTTCCTACCAACTTTAAGATAAAATCTAAATTCCTTAATTTGGTGCTGGACCAAATTCATGGTTCATGGTTCATGGTTTTCCCCTCTGCTTATATTTCCAGCTTCAACATTTGTCCCCTTTTACCATCAATCTGATTTCCAACTATATTGGACTATTTATGTAGACCCTGATCCTCACCAAAGGGCCATTTTATTCCTCATTTCCTGCCCCCACAAACATGGTTTTTTGTTGTTGCAAGTCCAACTCTGTGACCCCATGAACTGCAGTACGCCAGGCTTCCCTTCCTTCACTATCTCCTGGAGTTTGCTCACACTCATGTCTATTGAGTTGGTGCTGCCATCCAACTGTTCTGTACTTGACAGCATTAGTTACTCAAATATTTTTTCTTTGAAGAGCTTTCTTAGATATTTATATGTATTTACTTTTATTTTTCTAAAAAGTCTTAATTTTTCTCTTAAATAATGATTTAGCTGAATCCACAACTGGGGCTTGATGTATATTTTCCTTCAGCATTGTTCCATTGATTTTGGTTTCCATTGTTGCTGTTAAAAAGGGTATGAAAGTGAAAGTGTTAGTTGCTCAGTCGTGTCCAACACTTTGGAAACCCATGGACCATAGCCCACCAGGCGCCTCTGTCCATGGGATTCTCCAGGCAAAAATGCTAGAGTGGGTAGCCATTCCCTTCTCCAGGAGATCTTCCTAACCCAGGGATCAAACCTGGGTCTCCTGCATTGCAAGAGCCACCAGGTAAGCCCAGATAAAAAGTGCATGATCAATCTAATTATCATTTGTTTCTGAGTGGTCTGTCCTTTCTCTGTGGTTGCTTTTAGGAATTTATTTTTATTTTTTCAATTAAAGTTAATACAAATATTTTATTGAATTTCAGGAACTTAGTGCTTCTAAAATTTCAAATCTCTGCACACAGATCACTGCTGTACTTTCTAGAAAAGTTGAGGTTAGGACTTGAAGATTGTCACCATCTCCTTGTGTCACATAGCACAGAAATCTCACGTCCTGACACGCCCCCCACCCCCTTCTGACGTGGCCTCGCTCACTCTGTTGTTCTAGGAGAGGACGATGTGATGGGTGATGCATTTAAAGAGCTCAACTGTCTGAGTGGAGACTCTACTGATGCAAGAAGATCAGCCCAAAGCCATGCGCAGACCCCTTGATACGCCTCATATCAACTGGATCACATGTGAGCTTCCCTTTTGTGATTCTGTTCTGGTTCAGGGCGAAGCTGCTGAAATGAAATTTCTAGCCCCTGAGGAAGCTCAGAAGTTTGGTAAAGATTGAAGCAGAGACGTTTTGAAATGAGACATTTAGGGATAACGAGTGGGCAGCTGGGCAGGAATTAAGTGCAATGTGACTGCTGATGTAGCGCCTGTCATCCGGTGGGGCCTCAAGGACACAAGATTAGTGACACCCAGGTGTTGAAGGGCTCCTAGCAATTCAGAGCTAAACTCAAACATTTCAAAAAGCACCCAGGACATGGTAGTCTGTTAATCTATGTTTGTTTTCCCCTGCTTTCCTCTTGATATTCTTAAATTTCTGCTTGCCAACAAATGAGCCAACTAAGACAGCAGGAAAAAGGAAAGAGGATGCCTTGCCTTTGAAAAAGGTATGCTCTAGCTCCCCGCAGCAAAAACTATCCTTCTCACTTCTTTAGATTTGAGAACAGGGTGCTTTTCTTACCTATAGACCCAGCTGAAATCCCTCCAGACTCATAGAGTCTATCTTTTAGGCTCAGAAATAATCAACTAATAGACTGGGCTTACACAGGGAAAAGCTACCAGGGTCTTTCTGGCTGGCGGTGGAGATGCATCTCCTGGACAACACACGAGGCATTGCTTAGTGTCGCCTGAGCTGTCTCCCCACCGGGTGGTCTTATCCACTCACCTCCCCAGATGAGTTGAGGGGCTGCAGTGGCCACGACTGAAAGTCTGGAGCACTCAGTGGAGTGACCCAGCCCCACATACAGGGTGATGGGGGGACAGGACACAGCAGATCCAAATTATTTTTTAAATAGCAAAACTTCTGTGCAAAAAGGCAAATACAAACATACCTTCCAAGGTATCCGTAAAGTGCCTGGAAATGCAGATTGCTGCCCTGGGGTGCTCTGATCCATCCGTGCTTCAGTCTGCAAGTTAGATTTTGCTACTGTCCCACACGTGGTCTCATTCACATGATGATTTTATTTTTATTTTTTAAATGGTTGAGTTTACATTCAGCTAGTGTGCAGTAATTTCGTAATCTCAGTATTCATTATCTGGAATACCGTTGTGACATCTCCATACCATGAATTGACACACAGTACTTGGAACAGATTTATCATATTTGGACTTTAGGTAAATAATAAATGTTTTAAAATTCCCTAAATATACCATTCTCAGCCGTTTCATTCCATGAGGAAAATACAGGGTTTTTTTTCCTGTCTTTAAAAATATCAAAATAACTACATTTAAATAAATAATGTTATGACGATGACATTTAAAAATTCGCAATAAGGCCTTATTGAGGAACCTGGGCCGAGGCCGAGTGGGCCTCCTGCTTTTCATTCTCCCGCCTTGTTCCCTTTCCTCTCGCTTGATGTTCCATCAGGATGATCTCTAGTTGAGGATTTCTTCTTATTCTCACTGGAGATCCGCTGTGATCTGAATATTCATGTCTATCATCAGAGACACTGTCTGTACTCTCTTTTCTTCTGGAACTCTAACTAGAAGTATGAAAGGCCTTTTCATTTTATCCTTCATGTCTCTTAATTTCTATCTATTTCTCCTCTGGTCTACTTCTAGGTTTCAGAATGTTCCAGGACTTAATCATTCTCTCTTCTCTTTGCAGGTGAATTCATCTAAAATTCTAACTAGACTCCTTGCATTCACTTACTCTCATTGAATCATTTCTCCACTCCAGTCACAGAAATTTCCTTAAGATGTAAATTAAGTCATACACCTGCTTAATATTCTTTAGTACCTTAATATTGTACTTAAAATAACAATTAACATGTCTTATAAGGATTTATGTGATTTTTGTGCATCATTTGACTGACTTACTGTGTTACATCCTCCCAAGTGGCTCAGTGGTAAAGAATTTGCCTGCCACTGGAGGAGACACAGGAAACTCAGGTTTGATCCCTGGGTCGGGAATATCCTTTGGAGAAGGAAATGGCAACCCACTCCATTATTCTTGCCAGAAAAATACCATAGATAGAAGAACCTGGTGGGCTACAGTCCACAGGGTTTCCAAAAAGTCGGACATGAGTGAGCAGCTGAGCGTGCGCACTATGCTATCCGTCCCATACTGACATTCTTGGTCACCTTTAAACATTACGTGCTGGTATCAGTTTCTTGATTCTTAGCTCCAACGTCACCCTTTATTGCATGCTCTGCAAAAATGGAGAGACAGGTCCTTAAAATATTTTTCCTTTGCCAGCTGGCACAATGTTATATTCTGTTAATAGAGGCCAGAGGAAAGACTTTTCAGACAGGAAAGATTTTGCTTCCTGGTTCCCCCATGCTTTTTCTCCAGGCAGGCTTTTGCAGGTCTTTCGGCTTGTCTAGCACTGTACATCTGTAGTTTCTGTACCTCCCAAGTGCCCCGTATCTATAGTGTGGGCAATTTCTCCAGCACCAGGCTTCTGCGCTGCTCCCAACTTCTTTCCTGCCTGGCTCCTCCTGTGACCAGTGACACTCAGCAGTCAGCAGTTTCTCTTTGAACTTCTTTTGGGCAATTCTGCAGTGATGTGCCTCTAATAAAACACCTCCCCCATGGATGTTGTTGTTTCTTGGCACTTTAGAAAGTAGATTTCTAGCAAGTTCTACCAATGTAGCACCCCAGTGGCTTCCCTAAAAGATCTGGATCTCAGCTATGAGCAAACTCCTCCTTGGGCACTCTGTCTCAGCCCTGGGGGGTGGGGGTGGGGTTAACAGCTGCTCTTTACATCTGTTTTTCCTATATTCTTTGAAGTTTCTCTTTATTTTTACTAGCCATTGCCTTGTTATTCCAATTCTTAGTAGTAGTTAATAATTTTTATATTAAACTTTTCCTATTCAAATCACCATGTGGTTTTCTATCTCTTGATTGGACCCCTAATTGATACAGAAATGGTACCAGGAGATAAACTGGCAATAGAGGATCTTGAGTTTGCCCTGGTCATATCCTTGGGTTTGAGAGAATTACTGATCTTCCTTGCCAATAGGAAATGGGATGATTGCAGTCTACATCATACAATGACCTCATGCCTAAGCTGTCATCTGTGGTTGATTGTGATGGATTCCAACAGAAGCACTTGCCTTGAGAACCCAAGTGGGTGCAGGTGACTGTTATGGCAAAAATGATGATTGGAACAACTGTGGTATGGAACGGATTTTTCTGCGTGCACTTGAGTGACAATAAGAAGAAAATGTCAAGCTCAGATCCAATAACTCTCAGCTTAGGTCATGGTCTGAGAATCAGAGTGTTCCCATGATAGCCATAAGGAGACTCATTTATTGTAATTAAGGACAGATACTGCTGAAAATCAAACACAAATTTAATTGTGTGATTTGCTAAATTTCAAAGACAGTTGAATTTGTGTCTCTCCAAATTACTTAAGTGAAAGTTGTTAGGACATTAATTGGTAAAGGGAAGGATCCTGACACATGGAATCTGGTTGGATCCAGATGAAATTAACATTCTTAAAGCCCTAAATTACTATGAGCCTCCCTTAACAGTAGAATTAGTTTTCTCTGTGTTGGTTTTTTATTGCTTAAGCTTTTTAGTAAGTATTGAAGTTAGGTAGTAGAAATCTCGTATTCTGAATGTTTTGAATAGTTTAGGTTCTTTGTGTTTTCATATTAATTTTAGATTCAGCTTGTCACTTGAAAAAAACTTGCTGCAATTTTAGTTGAGTGGTGTTGAATATATAGATCAATTTTGGGGTAATATATATCTTAATATCTGTTATGGGTTGAATTGTGTCCCTCCAAATTCATATGTTGAAATCCTATGAAGTCTCTCATAACCTCCAGTTGTGATTTTATTTGGAAAAAGGAAAAGTGAAGATTTAATTAGTCAAGATGAGATCACTAGAAAGGCTAAATCAATATGACTGGTGTCCTTATAAAAAGGTAGAAATTTGGACCCAGAGACACATATATGGGAAGAATGCCCTGTGAAGAAGGTGGAAACCGGGGTCATGTTTCTGAAAGTCTAAGAATGGCAGATTGCCAGCGGCAGCAGCTAAGGTGGAGGCAAGAAACAGACTCTTCCTCAAAGTCCTAAGAAGAAAACAACCCTGCTGACACCTTGATTTCAAACTTCTCGCCTCCAGATCTGTGAGACAATAAATTGTTGTGGTGTAAGTCAATCAATTGGCTGTTCCTTGTTATGGAAGCTCTAGTAAACTAATAGAATAACATTGGGTTTTTTAGACCATGGACATGGTATTCTTTTCAGGTATTTAGGGATTAAAAATTTCTCTCAGATTGTTACCTAATTTTCAGTGTATAGGTCTTTTGAACATTTGTTAAACACACCCCTGAGTAGTTCATGTTTTTGATGCTATTATAATGGCATTAATTTTTAATTTTCCATTTCCATTTGTTTGTTGCTTATATATAGAAACAAATTGATTTCCATGTCTTGACCTTGTATTATGTGATCATGTGAAATTTGTCTTATTGTTTCAAGTAACATTTTTGAAAATTCCTTAGAATTTTTAACATACACAACTGTGGTTCTTCCTCTTTTTTTTTTTTTTTTTTCCTTTCCTTTATTGCTCTGGGTAGGCACTCCAGTACAAAGCTGAGTATTTGTGAGAGTGGGCAGCCTTGCCTTGTTCCCAATCTTATACAGGAAGAATTCAGTCTTCTACTATGAAATAGGATATTAGTTTCAGGTTTTCTGAAGCTACCCATTGTCTCAAGTTAGGAAGTTTCTTCTGTTTCTCTTTTCCTGATATTTATTTTTAATCATGAATGAATGTTGAATTTTGTCAAATGTTCTTATTGCATCTTGAAAAGATTGCTTGCTTTTCTCTGTCTAGTTTATTGATGTGATGAATTTCATGTATTTATTTTTGAACCATATTAATTTAGCAATCCTGGCATGACCCCAACTTGGTTAAATGTACAATGTATTTCATAGATTGTTTGATTCTCTTTGCTAATATTTTGTTAGGGATTTTTGTGTTTTTGTAAATGAGAGATATTGGCCTGTAGTTTTCGTCATGGTTTGTCTGGTTGTTGCATGAAGATTTCCCAGAATGAATTGGGAAGTGTTTCTTCCTTCGTTTTCTTTAAGAGTTTGTGTATGACTGACATAATTTGTTTCTTAAATGTTCGATAGAATCCATCAGAGAAACAAACGGGGGACAAAGTTTTCTTGTGTGGAGGGTTTTAGTTATTATTTTAATGCATTTTATTTATATAGAGCTATTTAAGACTCTACTTCTTCTAATGTCAGCTTGGTAGTTCTTATCTTTCAAGGAATTTGTGCATTTCATCTAAGTTTTATAATTTATGGCATAAAGTTCTTTGTAATTTCTATTATTGCCCATTTAATATATGCATGATTTTAAATAATGCTCCCTCCATTTGCATAATTTTTCTTCTTTTCAATAAGTCTAGATAGAGTTTAATACATTTTATTAATCTTTTCACAGAAACAGCTTTTGGGTTTATTGATTTCCTGTATTGTTTTCCCTGGGCTAGTTTATTGATTTTCATTCTTACCTTTATTATTTTCTCTTTCTACTTACTTTGAGTTTAGTGTATTCTTCTTTTGCTAACTTCTCTGAGTAGAAGTTTAGATAATGATTTTAGACTGTTTTTCTCTTCCACTATATGCATATATATTTTTTTCTCAACTTTGACTTAATTACATCTTGAAAATTTGGATGTGTTACATTATCATTTTCATTTATTCCAATATATTTTCTTACTTGTTGTGTGATTTCTTCTTTTGATCCATTGGCATTTAAAGGTATGTTATTTAATTCCCAAATATTTGAGTATTTTCCAAATTTCTCTTTGTTATTGATTGATAGCTTGATTTTATTGTGGCCAGAGATAAATCCTTTAAAAATCATTGATTTTATGATGTAGCACAAGGCCTAACTAAATCAATAGTAAACATTCTGTACATTTAAATTATGTCAGTTTAGCTAATTGTATTATTTAATCTATATCTTTGTTGATTTTCTATCACTCTATCAATTACTGAGAGAAGTTTTGAAGTCAACTATAGGTGTGGATTTGTCTTTTTCTCCTTTCAGTTCTGTCAGTTTTTGCTTTAATGCAACTTGAAACTTGATTTGGTACACATATATTTAAGATAGTGGTGTAATTTTAGTGAGCACACAAAAATATAAGAAATTGTTATTATTATAAAATGATGGCTTTTTATCCTATGCATATTTTTTGTCCAGAGATATGTTTTGTGTGATATTAATTTAGCTATTCCAAGTCATTCTGATAGGTGTATTCTTGGTATGTGTATTTTTCACTCTTAATTTTTACCTATTTGTATCTTTATATATAACATATGTTACTTGCAACCAGTACATACTTGAGTCTTGATTTTTTATTTAGACTGATTAATCCCAGCATTTTATTTGTAATATGTAAATAATTTATATTAATATAATTATTAATATAGTTGTGTTTTAATATAACATCTTACTATTTGTTTCCTATTTGTCAAATTAGCTGATTTCTGTTTCCTCTTTTCTTAACTTCTTTGCAAGAAATTGACTATTTTTGTATATTCCATTTAATCTCTGTCATTAACTTATTATCATCTATGTCTTCCCAGGTGGCTCAGTGGTAAAGAACTTGCCTGCCATTTCAGGAGACATGGTTTGATCTCTGGGTTGAGAACATCACCTGGAGAAGAAATGGTAACCCACTCCAGTACTCTTACCTGGAAAAATCCCATGGACAGAGGAGCCTGCTGGGATTGCAAAGAGTCAGACACGACAGAGTATACTCACATGCATCATTGGCTTATTAGCTACCAGGCTAATTATTAGCTAGTTAGTTACCAGGGATCAAACTTGGATCTCCTACATTGCCAGCAGGGTAGCCCCATTTATTATTACAGTTCTTCATTTTATTGCTTTTAGTGATTACTTTAGGGGTTGCCCTATGTAATTTAACTTATAGTCTACCTTCAAATACTATTTCACCATTTCATGGGTTATGTAAGAATCCTATAAAAATATGCTTTCATTTAGTTCTTTCTTTCTTTTTTATTATTTTGATATTTATTTTATTTATACACATGCTATAAATCCTATCAGTTCAGTTCAGTCAGTTCAGTCGCTCAGTCATGTCCGATTCTTTGCGACCCCATGAACCTCAGTATGCCAGTGCTCCCTGTCCATTACCAACTCCCGGAGTCCACCCAAACCCATATCCATTGAGTCAGTGATGCCATCCAACCATATCATCCTCTGTTGTCCTCTTCTTCTCCTGCCTTCAATCTTTCCCAGCATCAGGGTCTTTTCAAATGAGTCAGCTCTTTGCATCAGGTGGCCAAAGTATTGGAGTTTCAGCTTCAACATCAGTCCTTCCAATGAACACCCAGGACTGATCTCCTTTAGGAAGGACTGGTTGGATCTCCTTGCAGTCCAAGGGACTCTCAAGAGTCTTCTCCAACACCACAGCTAAAAAGCATTAATTCTTTGGTGCTCAATTTCTTTATAGTCCAACTCTCACATCCATACATGACCACTGGGAAAACCATAGCCTTGACTAGACGGACCTTAGTTGGCAAAGTAATGTCTCTGCTTTTTAATATCCTGTCTAGGTTGCTCATAACTTTCCTTCCAAGGAGTAAGTGTCTTTTAATTTCATGGCTGCAATCACCATCTGCAGTGGTTTTGGAGCCCAGAAAAATAAAGTCAGCCACTGTTTCCACTGTTTCCCCATCTATTTCCCATGAAGTGATGGGACTGGATGCCATGATCTTCATTTTCTGTATGTTGAGTTTTAAGCCAACTTTTTCACTCTCCTCTTTCACCTTCATCAAGAGGCTCTTTAGTTCTTCTTCACTTTCTGCCATAAGGGTGGTGTCATCTGCATATCTGAGGTTATTGATATTTCTCCTGGCAATCTTGATTCCAGCTTGTGCTTCCTCCAGCCCAGTGTTTCTCATGATGTACTCTGCATAGAAGTTAAATAAGCAGGGTGACAATATACAGCCTTGACGTACTCCTTTTCCTATCTGGAACCAGTCTGTTGTTCTATGTCCAGTTCTAACTGTTGCTTCCTGACCTGTATACAGATTTCTCAAGAGGCAGTTCAGGCGGTCTGGTATTCCCATCTCTTTCAGAATTTTCCACAATTTTATTGTGATTATAATGCATTTTAATTTTTTATGAGCAGTCAATTATGTTGTAATGAAAGTAAAATGTGAAAAAAATATTTATATGTATTTATACACTTATTTTCAACACTCTGTATCTCTATTCTGAAATACTTCCTTTTGTAAACCCCTTATTTCATCTTAATTTCTAAAAGTTATTTTCATTGGATATAGAATTCTAGGTTAACAGGTATTTTTCTTTCTGCACATTAAAGATGTCACCTTCCCTGAACTCTGATCTGTGTCTCCTCTAGTCAGTTTGATCTCTGTGATCTCCTTTGGTACTCCTTCCTTGCACTGCAGTCCAGAAAATTCCTCTAGGAAGAAATCTGTTTATTTGTTTATTTTTTAACTCAAGATCACACATTTGGCGCATGACAGAGTGCACATTCAAGCCAAGGGCTGCGAGTCTCCAGAGCCTATGCTCTCTTCCCCAACCTTATCCCAGGGCAGTTCACATTAGTATTGTGGACTATAGGACTCAAATGGTCACAGGAATGAAATGCCTTATACTCTGAATAAAGTGACTGAGCAAATTATCAAGGGTTCACTAGCCAAAGATCAAAGAATCGAGTTAACAGACAAACACTAAGTGAGAAGATAATAATGGGAAGGAATGAGAACAAACGTAATTGGTGGGATTACCGGATTACCTTTCAATTATGTAAATTCACAGCTTCATGGCTCAACTAATAGGCAACATAGACATATTAAGGCGGCAGGTGGCAAAAATAATGCTCTAGATATTTGCTTGGTAGATCAAAACATGCATCCTGAAGTGCTTCTTCCCAAAATGTTTAAGACAATGATGCCTTTTTGATGGGCACTGACAACACATATTTTGCATTAAGAACCATTTCTGTTAATTCTCTATAGTTTTGTTGTTGCTGTTATTCTCTGTTTTAGACTGGCTGACTCAAATCGTACTGAAATAAGTTAGGCAGCCCTAACTGGAGAATTCTGATAATAGCAAAAATGTCTGTGTTCAAGTTCACTTTTATTGTATTTGTGAAGGATTTGTTGACCAGGTAGAAGAACCCATTCTCTGCTAACTTCAAGTGATGTTCATCTACTCATTAAAGTTATTACTCAAATAACTTCTATTCGAACATTTCCATTAGAGCAAGCAACCAAGATATAATTTATTCTTACATGAAGTCTTTCCACTAGGTCCTACTGGTTTTTCTTCCTCGTCAGACCACATCCTGGTGCTTTGCTGTGTTTAGGGTTCTGCAGAAGTGATTTGAACTTTCACTATAACATAGTTTGTCTCTGAAGGCTATCACCTCCCAGACAAAACCCCATTCTTCTGAAGGGGAGACTTCGATTGGTAAAGCTTACCATGGATGTTCAGAGTTTTGTTTTACTGGCTGTTTCTGGGAGCTTCAGACAGGTAGGAGCCTCAGTGTCTCCTGTCTCAGCAGAGACTGTTCTCTGCTTCTCATTTCTTCCCTGTTACAATCACCGTATTGAATGTCATGACCATCCAGCAGGACTCACCTGCTGTGTTGCTGAATGGGCAAGTTTTTCAGAACTTTGCTGCTGAGAATTTCAAAGAGCTCTGGGAAAGAGAGATTTATCTGACTTTTCAAACTACCTAACAACTAAGACACCAAGTTTGCAGATACCTGAGGATCCAAAGGTGTTCTAGTTACCAGAAACATTTGATCAAGATATTGGGGGAAAAAAAAGTGAGTAGAAAGAGAGGTCAAAGAAAACATTAGCATTTCTTTCTTTTAAACTCTAAAGAAATCATTGAAGATCATTTTCTAAATGTAGCTGCTGTGTTCAAGGTCATGTGACTCATAAATATATCTGGCTTCTGGACCTATGTTTTCAGATCACTTTGGTTTTACCTTTGTAAGAATTGTCGAATTGTGCTGAAATTGAAAATGGGGTTTTTATGGGCGAACACTATTTTAAGCAGTATTGTGTGTAGATGGTGAACCATATTACCTATAAGGAATGTGACCATGTATCTATTCAGTTCAGTTCTGTTCAGTTACTTAGTTTTGTCTGACTCTTTGCAACCCCATGGACTGCAGCACACCAGGCTTCCCTGTCCATCACCAACTCCTGGAGCTTGCTCAAACTCATGTCTATTGAGTCAGTGATGCAATCAAACCATCTCATCCTCTGTCGTCCCCTTCTCCTCCTGGCTTCAATCTTTCCCAGCATCAGGGTCTTTTCAAATGAGTCAGTTCTTCTTGTCAGGTGGCCAAAGTATTGGAGCATCAACTTCAGCATCAGTCCTTCCAATGAATATTTAGGACTGATTTCCTTTAGGATGGACTGATTGGGTCTCCTTGCAGTCCAAGGGACTCTCAAGAGTCTTCTCCAACACCACAGTTCAAAAGCATCAATTCTTCAGCACTCAGCTTTCTTCACAATCCAACTCTCACATCCATACATGACCACTGGAAAAACCATAGCCTTGACTAGACAGACCTTTGTTGGCAAAGTAATGTCTCTGCTTTTTAATATGCTGTCTATTGCTGCATAGCAAAACATCCCCAAAGGTAATATATAAGGAGAGTAATTTATTCTTTCTAGTAATTCTTTCATTTAGCTCTTCTGCTCTGTAGGGTCTTCCCTGGGAATCACTCACATGCTTGCATCCCTCAGGGCCTGGATTTCTTTATGGCATGGTTACTGGGTTCCAAGAAAGCAAAGTTGAGTTTGTTTCCCAGCCAAACTCAAGCTGGGCCTGCAAATGATGTTACTTCCACTGCGTTCTGTTTGGGAAAGAAAGTTGCAAGCCTAGCCCAGGATTCAAGGGAAGGGGAAACAGTTTCCATCTCTCAATAGGAAAAGCAGCACACGCATAGACTGTGGAAGGGAGGCCATCTTTAAAGGTTAACATTCATACACCCGGGAAACCACCTCGGTTTCCTGAATCATCCTGGTTTAGGTCCATTGTCCAGCAGTAATTAGTAGCATCTCCTCCTTTACTCTGAAATTTGTTCACATGATAAATTATATATGGTCACACTATCCACAAGATTATCTTTCAGATCTCTAATGCTATAAACAAATTCCAACTAGTAAGACTGTTCAACTATGGAATGTATTGTGAGACCCAGGTCTCACTTGCGGTCTAATAAATAGCAAAGTTTTTCCTCAAATAAGGGCAGTGGCAGTTTAGTAAGTTAGTTTTTGTATTTCTGGGTCAACTGCTTGCTAGATGGCAATTGTGAAGAGGACTTTGAATCTGTGAGGGCCAGTCAGAGAATATAATGATCATCACTTGTCTATCTCTGTGAAGTGTTTTAGGTTATTTATATCAAAACTTTCCTATCAGGGAAGAATGGGAGCAGTGGAAAATGGATGTAACATATTTTGAGATTGCGTCTGTTTTAGCTATGCCTTGCTCAAGTCACCTGTAACATAACTAAAGGTTAAAGCCTTGTAAGATGTTCTTGGCCTGAGACTGTGAGGTGGGCCAAGTATGTGCTAACACCCTAGACTCCCCACCTCTGCCTTTGTAGTCTCCTGGGCTCTTTAGCCACGTCCGTGTTCACAGAGCTCTCTTGCCATTCTTCACCCATCACAGCTTTCAGGACAGAGACCACCCAGGCAGGGCTGGCCCTCCTCTCAGGCTTTTGATCTTGTCCGTTCCCAATAAATGGCAACATTTGCTTGTCATGCCCACCATCACAGGTTTAGGAATTAGTGAACATGGAAATGACTGTGAATATGCGCTCTCTCTCAGGAAAATGCTTCAAATTTTGACAATAGACTTCTTGCTAATCAGACTGAATGTTGTTCATTATGCCTTGATTTCAGGTGAAATTTCTCAGTGCAGATCAGCCTTCTTAAAACTGTTTCTTGTCTAAAATCCCGAGGATCCTCACGTCCTCCTCTTATCCCCAGGTGTCCTCCGTGTGTCCCTGGGGCAAACTATTCGCTCACTCTCTGTCTCCGTTTCCGCTCCTTCAACATAGGCTTACCCCTGCACTCCAGTCCTGTCTGAAAACCTTTAGTAGGAGGTTTTATCTGCTCAGCAATAGGTCTGGAAATAATTGTGTTGCCCCAATCCAAACAGCTGTTTCTGACCCCTGTATTTAATAGCCACTCGGGTTTATATTGTAGAGAAGTAGAGTCTATGGACCGGTGCCAGCCTACACGATGTTGGCTGCTGGTTAATGAGGAGAATAATATAGAAACTGAAGCAAGTATGCCTATGATAGGCACTTCTTCAGTCCCAGGAGTTTGTCCTCCACCCTCATCAGCATCTAGTCTTTCCTGCCTGCTCTTAACCTGAAAGAAGGGAGGAAGGAAGAAGGTGAGGTTGCTCAGTCATGTCCAGCTCTTTACGATCCCATGGACTGTAGCCTACAGCCTCCTCCATTCACAGGATTTTCCAGGCAAGAATACTGGAGTGGGTTGCCATTTCCTTCTCCAAAGATCATTTCCTTCTCAAGATCTTCTCTATTTCCTTCTCCATTTCCTTCTCAAGATCTTCTTGACCCAGGGATTGAAGCTGGGCCTCCCACATTGTAGGCAGATGCTACAATTTCCCTGGAAATCCAAGCTGAAGTAACCTAATGTCAATTATATATATGTATACCAAAAGCAATAAAACAAATTGTTGCTATCTACAGTGGAGAATTCATAATGAGATGATGACCTTAGGCAGAGGCCCAGCACAGTCACAGCCTTGCCTTAGATGTCTGAGAACAAAATTAAGTGTTTATTCTGTCTAGGAACTGAGATTGGGGGTTGTTTGTTGCTGACTGCTACAAGAGATTATGAGATGAAAAAGAAAATCATACGTGAAACAGAAAAAGAAAATATTATGCAATCAACTAGATTGTGCAAGAAATAAAAATCAGGTTGAAGATTTACATTTATTACATGGAATTGTTGAATGATCAAAGGAACAAAACAAGGGAATAAAAATAAATTAAAATTTCATTGATTTTATATCTGAAATGTAAATTTAATTGAAGAACTGGAGAAAACATCACTTTTTTTTCTTCCATGTTTCAATTGGAGCATCTTGTCATATTTTTTATTGACGTGTAGTTGATTTACAAGGTTATGTTAATTTTTGCTGTACAGCAAAGTCATTTGGTTATACATATATATACATTACTTTTCATGTTCTTTTCCATTATAGTTTATCACAGGATATTGAGTACAATTTCCTGTGTTATACAATAGGACCTTGTTGTTTATCCATTTATATGGAATGGTTTCCATCTGCTAACCCCAACCTCCCGTTTCATCCCTCCGCAATCCCTTGGCAACCACAAACTTGTTCTCTAGGTTTGTGAGTCTGTTTCTGTTTCATAGGTAGATTTATTGGTGTTATATTTTAGATTCCACATATAAGTAGTATTGTATGGTATTTATCTTTCTGACTTACTTCACCTAGTATAATAATCTGTAGTTCCATCCATATTGCTACAAATGGCATTCTTTCTTCCTTTTGATGGTTGAGTAGTATTCCATTTTATATGTGTACCACGTCTTTTTGGTTCATTCTTCTGCCAGTGGGCATTTAACTTGTTTTCAGGTCTTGGCTCATGTGAATAGTGCTGCTGTGAATATAGGGCTGCATGTAACTTTTTGAATTACAGTTTTGTTTGGATATATGACCAAGAGGGGATTGCTGGATCATTTGGTAATTCTATTTTTATTTTCTGAGGAACCTCCATACTGTCTGCTGTAATGATTATACCAACTGACATTCCAACCAGCAGTGTAGGAGGGTTCTCTTTTAGGGAAAACATCTTTTGAAATTAGGCACTGATTTAAGAGATTCACAAGGGGAAGCCCATTATGATGGAACTAACATAGTTTTCTAGGAAAGAGTATACAAGCCAGTATTTTTGAAAATTCAAATGCATTCTGTATTGTGCGGTTTATATAGCTTGAATTTGTTTCTAAGAGACATGACCTCAGCTGATGACAATGATATTCTTTGAAACACTTCAAAGATTATGTACTATTACATTTCTAGATCTATCTGAAGATAAAACATCTTGGTAGAAAATATAAAATTTGGCCTTAGATTTACTCTTAGACTCATGAAGGGAATGCTAACCAAATGCTGTTAAAGTAATTAAATTTCATTTATGCAGGATATGAGATTCACTAGAAGAATTGAGGAAGACAATACCAAATCCTCAAATGAAAAGCAAGTTGTAGAGTTTGGTAGAAAATGAAATTGATTTGAAATTTTTGCTAGGTATGGTCATTTGGTATAAATTTTAAATTGCTATTCCTGTCATACAAAGTTACAAAACATTTAAATAGATATGCTTGGCTATTTCAGTTTTTAAATGGCTAAAAAATATTTTAAATTACAGAGAAGCAATTTTTCTCTACATGGGAAGCGTGTAGAGAAACTACATGGGACATATGTAACAAAAGTGACATTTCAACTTAAAAACAGGGAAAATAGAACAAGGAAAAGAAGATGTTTACATGACTATGGAAAAGAAGAAACAAGTACAGTTTCAATTAAAAAATGACTCATGTAAGTTGAGCAAAATATCAAAAATTTTTAAAATTTCCAATAAATTTGATAGAACTTGAGAAATAATTTATCACTTCAGATACTACTCTAGGGAATCATGAAATTTGCACTATGAGTGATAACAATCTGTATGATAAACAACACATTTGATTATATACTCTGCAATGAAGACAGTTTTCGTATATGACTCTGTCAAAATGTTTACATCCAATATGTAAAGCCCATAGTGCATCTGAATCTAAGTTTGCTTTAAGCATTTTGTACTGACAATCCCCTTTACTGCAGTACAGTTTCTCCAAATTGAAATTAATTTAAAAATTATTTTAGAATAACAATGGCTTAAGAAAAGTTATCTTATTCCATAATACTGAAAATAGAACATAGATTATGTGAAAATACTGATTTAGCAATTTGTGATTTTGCTGAATGATAAAAATAAATTTTAGGGGTGAATATAAAGAATGTATGTAATATGTATTTTTATTACTAATGCAAATATTTCTGGCTCCTCACTCTAGACATGCTCAAAAATAAGTTGCTCTCTGATATTTCAACTATGTATGTGTGTGTGCACAGAAATTTGGACTTTACATGTGTTTTTTGATGTCATTGTTATGAAGAAATGTCTGTCAAGAGGCTAGAACAAATTGCACTTAAAAGTTTGTTAGCTTGGGTCTTCCCTGGTGCTTCAGTGGTTAAGAATCCACCTTGCAATGCAGCTTTGATGCGGGTTCGATCCCTGGTCCCTGGGAAACTAAGATCCCACGTGCCGTGGAGGAACTGCTGAGCCTGCGTGCCACAACTAGAGAGTCCATGCACCCCAGTGAAAGATCCCGCACAACACAGCTAAGATCCTGCATGCTGCAACTAAGACCTGACCCAGCTAAGCAAATAAATTAATTGGAAGTTTGTTGCCTTGACTTATAAAGTGTAAAATTTAGATTTGTGGTTCAGGGGCCTTCATTCATCCCAGGCCCTGCAGGCAATAGAGGTGCTGTTGGTCAGAAGAATCATTCTTGACAGAGTACTTTGCCTCTTACTAGCCGTGTCATCTTGAGCAAATCACTAACCAAATCATTAACCTTCCCTGAATCTCATTTCCCCCGTACATGGGTTTAGGATAATATTCTGCCCACTTGTCTCTTAGGGTTGTTTTGAATATCAGTGAGATGATGATGATGGTGGTGGTGGTGATGGTAAAGCAGCAACAACAGCAAGTACCTTTTATGCCAATTGTGTGCTACTTAATAGCTCTTTTAGAACTGCAACAACCCTATGAGGTATCACTATTATGTCCCCATTTTATACCCATTTTACAGATGAGGGAACTGAGGCATATAAAGGTTAGTAACTTGCCCAAGACCACACAGCTAGTCAATGGTGGTAACGTGATTTGAACCCAGGCTGTGTATTTTGTAAACCACAAAGTATACATTGGGTATCTTGCCATGCTTTTTCTATAGTCTGAGAAGGTTTCAGCCTGTGGATAGTTGTTATAGTGTATGTGGTATTTACATCATTAGCTTGATGGTAGAATTCTGATCTTCCAACTCCTTACATAAGAGTAAGGGCTGTGTGAATTCATGGTACCCAAGCTGTCTTGCTGGAGCTCATGGTGTGTATAGAAAACTGATCATGAAAACTTCAGTTATCATTACTGCTTCGTGAAAACTATTCAAAGGCTTGACTGGAGATGAATATGATCTGTGTGTTAGTATAAATATCATAGATCATGTAATTCAACAAGAAAATTCCTTTTAATATTCAAGTGATATCAAGGTCTACTAATTTGATTTGGTTTGTACAAGAAATAGAAAAATATTACAAGATGAACCAAAGACAAATTAGATAAATACCAATTACAAATTAGATGAGTAGATCAAGAATTGTGAAGGATAGCAATCAGTAGTCCTTGAAAAAAATCTCAAATGTATAGAATACAGAGCCTAATTTTTCTAATAAAATGCAGTAATGAATAATGAAAACATTTAAGTTCCCCTTAGACCCTCAATGATTTTAGAAATAGAAAAGTAATTTCTAAAGTTGTTTTTAAAACTCTGTCCTTACAACTCTATATCACATCGTATTGTTAGAGTAGTGAGCTGAAATATGAATTCACCTTAATCTGAAAATTTCCATTTAATTTCTGCCTATGGAAGAAAGTGAAACAAACTTGGATGCTGGTGGTCATTTGCGCTCACTCAGTAGAAATGAGTACATTTCAGTGATTAATGTGTACAACTCAGTTATTAATAGGTCTTGGTGGATTGGAAAAGTACTAAATAGCACAGACCCATGGGGTCCCTTGTGTGTAGTAGAATTTGCTAATCTTAAATCTGGGGAAATTCAATTTGCTAATCTTCAATCTAGTAATCATATCTATGTATTGACCATTGGATGTGAAAGTAAAAAGATGGGTAGAGGCTTTTAGGTAAATTAACCAGAGTTTATCCACTGGAATAAAATTTCTCCCTAAGTAAGTATCTTAGGGTACCTATTCTTTACTTAACTTTATTTAAAAGATATTTCTCTGGGAAAATGATTCTGGAATTCTTCCATCATTTGGAGCCAGGTTTGGGGGACTTACTTTTGCTGATGTTTGAGAAGCTTGGGAAAATTGGTTAGTATTTCAGCCACACTGCCTCTCTAGGCTACAATTGTTTTGAACAATGACACCCTCATTGCAGTAAATGTCTAGCTTCCCAACATGACTGCAGGAGCCACTGGGCTCTGTCAGTGCTGAAGCACTCATTAAAGGGAATTAAGAGCATTCCTTCACATTGGCTGGGGAGGTAACGGGTGTTACATGAAAAAAGGGTTTGTATACACTGCTTGAGAATGTCAAATGTATACACTTCCCGATACTAGCAGACTTATCAGAACATTTAGTATGTTCACAGGCACTGTGATTTTGGCAGGGAATTATTCAAAACATCTAGCTGATGCATTTCCTGTGGAATATACTTTGAGGTTGAGGAACAATGATTTGTAGTAACACTTCGCATTTCACAGGCTATCGCCACAAAACAAAGCTGGTTGCTTGAAAAAATAGGGAGCGTAAATATTAAGGCAGCACCTGTATGAGAAAGGGGTGGAATAGAATCATTGAGCCCCGCTGTCTGTCCCTTCCCTTCTCAGATACAGGAATGCGAGTAACTCCTCTCTCTCCATCACTTTCAATTTTTCCTTCAAGAACAAGAAGCAGGGCACTTGGAACAAACAAAACTGCTTGTGCAAAGAATCAGGCACAGTGGTTCCAAGTTGCTCGGAGGCTCTCGCTTGAATTAAAGGCGAGGCCACATAAGAGGAAATGAAAGGGTTTGTGCAGAGATCAAATAAAGCATTTGTATAGAACCTTATTCAAAATGAATACAAGTGCATCAATTCTTCAGAATTATAGGTGAATCAAAGGAAAATTACATCCGAGGAGATAAAGCAGCAGCCAGCAGTCTAACCACGTACAGCACAGAGATGCAACTTTGAAGCTTCGGGCCTGGCGTGCCAAAGAGCCAGATGTGGCAGGTGGAATTATAGCAACTCCAGCTCAGCATCTGGAGCATATAAATCTGTCCCACAGAAAATTAGAGGTGTGCGAGGAGGTGGTGGGAATGACCAGCTGAATATATATTTTTGAAAGGAAAGTCGCTTTGAAGAACATAGAACATTCTTTTTTTAAAAAAATATAAAATTAGATCTAGGCTCAGTACTGATCTAGGGCTTCCCCGGTGGGTCAGTGGTAAAGAATCTGCTTGCTATGCAGAAACAGGAGATGAGGTTCGATCTCTGGGTGGGGAAGATCCCCTGGAACAGGGCATGGCAACCCACTCCAGTATTCTTGCCTGGAGAATCCCAGGACAGAGGAGCCTGGCGGGCTGCAGTCCATGGGTAGCAAAAAGTCAGGCACGACTGAAATGATTGAGCAGGCATGCAGACACATGGTTCTGTGTATTGGTGGTGGTGTGAAAGGATCATATATGGGGACTCTTCGAGCTCCCAGATAGCAAAATCCTTAAGATATCTCTCTTTTCTGGCAGAGACAGAAAGAGAGGAGAGAGAAGGAAAGAGAGGTGTGGGCCCAAGGTAGCATTATGTTATTATGTAAACCTGAAGAAATGATGATGCTTCGAGGCTGAGACAGTCATTCATAATGGGGACCCTGATTCAGTCATGCTAGAGAGCTGAAGGGTTTCTGTGTGGCTGTATTCCTCAAGGCTTCCTTCTACCAGCTGGAAAATAGTGATTATTTTTTCTATTACCAAAAAGATGTACAGTATCTGAAACAGCTGTGATAGATACAAACAATTTCGTAAAGACGATAGGCTACAATGCAATTACTGTGTTACTCGTAAGCATTTATCTAGATCACAGAACCTTCTGGCTTGAAGGGACCTAAGAGAAGAAGGTTTTAGAAGCCACAACGAAGGAACAGCAAAGACTGTGACTTGTGTGGGGGAAGGTCCAGGGAGTCAGGGTGAGTGTCAGGGGCCCTGATCCCCAGTTTGGTGCTCACTGCCTTAGCCATGCTTCTTGTGTTACATCAAGATGTCAGAATTCTTGCCCACCATGTAGCTCTTCCACCCCACCCCAAGGAGGGAAGAGATGTGAATACAGGCAAGTGATGTCTTCAGTTCCAACAAGCCCTCCTTTAGAGTGGCTAATAACTATTTCCCCCTTTTAAAAAAGATGGTTAGGGGCTTAAATCAAAGGGTTGGGAGAGAGTTAGGGTAATTATCAGAACATATTCTCCCAGGGATGTTCTTCTGAGAGGTGACAGTGACTCTTTCCCAAGCCATCTGCCATCACTAGGAAAATTCTAAGTGTGGAGAATAGATAACCAACTAGCCTGATATCTTGCACTAATTCACCATCTCCCTCGTACTTAGTGAAGACCAAAAAAGATGGGAACTCCAGCCTATGAATTACAATTTTGGCCTATAATCTCACCTGATTCAGTTCTCTTGCTATAGAACCCACTGCTGAAACCCTTAAAACACGCTCACAGTCAGACCTTTTGACCCTCACTACTGATCAGGGAGGTAGCCATTTGGGGCAGGTGTGATCATGCCCACTTGCAGGTAATAAAACAGATTCTGCAAAGTTAAATGACTTTTCCAGAGGCAGTGTGCAAACCTGGTCGTCTGCCCCCCACGTGTGTGTTGCCTGTTTCCGTGAGCTGCTCCTCGGGCCACTGGTGGTGAAGGGTGGCTGGGGACCCCTGGGATGGTGCTGGCCCCAAGTAAAGTTCTCTGTGAGTAGACAGTAGGTTAATAACCTGGCCACCTCTGCTGAAAAAGACTGGCAAAGATGTGTTAGATTATCAAGATGATAGAAGAGGTGGGCAACTCAGGGTGGCAAAGTGATGGAGGGCTCTTGGAGACAGCTGAGAGATGCAGACGAGGTGTGACAGGCTATAGAGACGGCTGCAGGGGTCTTGACAGTGTGATGAACGCCGTGGCACTTGGGGAAGACGATTCCCTCAGATAACAGCAGCGACACGGTCCACGGTAACATCAACATCCTTCCCGAGCCTCGTCTCTGGGGCTTCCAAATGCCGCCTGTCACCGTGAGAAAGATAAAAAGGCTTCTCCGTTGGAATCCGGCCAGCTAATCTCAGAGCTCCAGTTCAAGGAGCAGGCCAGATGTGTCCTAGCAAGGAAATGCTACAATGTTTGGACAAAGACTTGTTCAGGTATAAAATACAGCTCTGGGGTAGGTGACAATTCCTACCACATGTGTAGGAAGAGAGACTTGCAAGCTGGTTAACGTTGTGGCTGCCTTTTCTTCCTATGGGAACAATATGCTTCCTGGCTCTGCACACCCCCTGGGGAGCTTGGTGTGTGCTCAGTTCTCGAAGCATCCAGGGATTAGCACATTTTTATTTGGGATCAGCATCCATTTCTTAACTTCTAGTTAAACCTTATTAACTGCAAGGTACATATATGCTGCTTCCTTGATGTCATCTTATACAGCATGTGGTGCAAAGGACAAAGGATTGGGTTTGGAACCAGGTATTCCAAATTCTGTCTGTGTAACTTCTTAGGATTCTGCATCTGTAAGATCGTTTTAAACAAAATTCTTATGAGACAGATAGTATTCAATAAATTCATGTGTTTGGCTAAGGGTGTGGGTAACAATCAACGTGGGAACTTTGTCTATACGTTCAACCTCATCCTTTTCCTGTCCTTCGGCAAGTGTCCTTATGAAGGATGTTTGGAATGAGACTGGGTGTCTGTACTGTAACAATACCTCAGGTAATTTCACTGAAGAGCTCTGGCTAAGAACCACTATGAAAATATTGCTGTTATTGCTTTGTGAAGAACTAAGCCCAACAACTTTGGACCTTAAATTGCCTGCACGCAAATACCATAATTGTTGTATATTATGACGTAGCCTTAGTTATTCATTGAAGCATACTATTTGAAAATCATTTAATATTTAGTTCCTTGAAACCATGGGTATTTTTTTTTAAAAATCCTATTTGTGTCCCATTTCATTCCCCAAAAGATTAGAGGGGTTTTAATAAAACAACCTTTCTACCTAAAATCAGTTATAATTCATATTGAGCTTTATATCTAATTCATTTAAAACAAGGAAGTTTTTCCATCTTTGAGTATTAATATTTCTGCCAGAGTTCATTTCTCTGAACCTGCTCCCCATCTTCTTTTAATTTCTCTCCAAGGGCAGATACAGCAGAAATGGTGATCCATACTGTGACTTGGGATCACCTTAATAGAAAAACAGAAACCTCCATATTGTGGATTCTGGGTCAGACTCTATCCAATGAGTTTGGCCAAGAGTCCAAGACCAAGGCAGGGGGAAGGCCAGGAATGGGCGTACAAATGAGCTCACTATCGTGTCAATTCCCCATCCTCTCTGCCTGCTTGATTTTTGCAGGTGCCGTAGATCCACCAAATGCCCACCTTCCCCTCCTCAGTTGTAGAACAGGTTGCCAGGCAAAGCTATTTCCCAGAATCTCATTTACCCACTTTTCCTGAACTACTACTCTGGAACTGAAGGAAAGAAAGAATGACCATTTATTGAGCACCAAGTATTCTGGAGGTTATCTTAATTTGAAACTATAAAAGAAATTAGAGCTCTTTGTGAGAAAGTAATACAATGGAATGAACCAGGGTAAATTATAAAAAGCAGCTGAAAGACTCAAATAAAACACTCTGAAGACACAAAATTCCAAATAACACTCAGGGCTTATTAGAGTGTGTCTTCTCTGATTTCCACTCCCTGCCTCCTTGCATACCGTCAAACCCCTCATCTAGCTATGACCTGCCCCTGTCTCAGACCCATTCATTATTTTGGTTCTGTGTGTGGCTGAACCACAGCACTTGTTATGAGCCTTTCTAAGATATAGCTGCTCAACTAATTACAGGGGGTGCACAGATCCTCTATTTACATGTGCTTGAAGGGCAGCGTGCTCATCCTGAATTTCAAATTCTCCATCTGTTTCTATTTCTTTCTACTAAGAGCGAGAAGCCTCATCATCTCCAGCTTATGGGGCAGAGGGTTGTTTTGGCTGCACGGCCATCCTGCAGCCAAGATTCTTAACTATTGCAGCTGCGTCTGGGATGGGTCCTTTAAGGCAGTTCATAAACTTGGGGCTACATGCATTTTTGAAAATGAGCTGTTATTATTATTAGAGATTTCTACACACGTATTGCTTCTACTGTAAGTATAGGGAAAGAGGTTCAATTTTAGACACTGTCTTTAAAAAGAATTGCAATGCTTTCAGTATTTAAATTCCTTTGTACATCAACTAAACTTTTGCCAGAATTCATAACTCTTACTCAGTTGTCATTCGATTCTCTTTCGTATGAATTATGAAATAGTTGGTGAATCACTAGCAAGATTTAGCCTTTCTTTCTCAGATTCTAAAAGACTTATTTCTCTTTCTGACTGAAATTTTTACAGATGACTTTTTGATGAATAAACGGTTGTTGAAAGGAACAGATCTCTTTACCTGGGTTAAACTTATTATTACAGTTTCTATGCCCTTCCTAGGTTCCCTTTTCATCGTATAGTTACACAGCAAGTCAATTAGGTCTTCTATGTACTATTTCTCGCATCAGCACAGTTTAAGAAGTAGGGATTACTGTCCGCCCAGCCATGGTGGGTGTCACTATCCATCCACACCCACCAGGGCCCCTGTTGCCGCAGAGAGAATTCTAGAAGTGGGAGGCACAGCCCAATATTTAGCTCCTCCCATTCCAAGTTATTTTAGACAAGGAGTTGCACTGTTCTTGAGATTTCAAAAGTGACAAATCAGTAGTCACAGATGGTTTCCTGCTCCAATGAGTTACATTTACACTGAAGAAATTTGCCATAATTTTTTGGCCAATTTTTATCCATCTATTCTCACTATAGGATTCCCAGGTGGCTCAGTGGTAAAGAATCCACCTGCCAATGCAGGAGATGCAAAAGACATGGGTTTGATCCCCGGCTCTGATCCCTGGGGCGGGAAGATTCCCTGGAGTAGGAAATGACAACCCACTCCAGTATTCTTGCCTGGAAAATTCCACGGACAGAGGAGCCTGGTGGGCTACAGTCCATGGGCTCACAAAGAGTCGGACACAAATGAAGCAACTGGGCACTCACACATGCATATTTTTTATCTACCCTAAGCAGTGGCTTTAGAACTTTTTGACTGCCATTCAGTATTGATAAATACATATATGATCAAGTCCATGTATAATGAAACAAATATTTCACAAAACAATATTTACCCTTAAAACAACTGTGGCACTTTTTTCTTCTCAAACATCTTAGGTACATGCTTGGTGCTGTAGCACAGAATCCAAAACCCTTGCCTTAAATAAGGTAGAAAGTCATGTCTTTCTCATGAAATAATTCAGTGATGAGTCATTCAGGACTGACTGGCTGGTTATGCCAAACAAGGATAGTCAAGGGTATAGTTGCTTCTATTTTGTTGGTCTCCTAACTGTAGGGGGTTGTCCTTATTAAGCTGGTTAGATCTGGTTCACCTGCACTTCCAGGTTCTAGCCTACAGCGAGGAAAAAATAAAAATCTGGACCAAATTGTTGTGTTTTTAGGAGATGGCCTGGAAGTTGCATACACACTGCTTCTTCCCACATCTCACTGGTCCAAATTTAACCATGGGAAAATACTTGCAAATTTATGGTGGCTTGCAGTCATATGTCTAGCTAAAGCTCGCAGTGTGTTTCCCTTTGAAAATGTGTGCTTATTTATTTGTGACTGTGCTGGGTCTTCGTTACTGTGTGTGGGCTTTCTCTAGTTGGTGTGGGTGGCGGCTCGTTGCACTGTGCAGGCTTCTCACTCTAGTGGCTTCTCCTGCTGGGGAGCATGGGCTCAGTAGTTGTGGCCCATGGGCTTAGTTGCCCAATGGGGCATGTGGGATCTTCCTGGACTGGGGATGGAACCCATGCCCCCTGCATTGGCAGGCAGATTCTTAGCCACTATACCACTAGGAAAGCCCAGGAAGTATTTCTAGAAGGATACAAAGTGAAGCGGTACGTGTAAAAAGATTATAGTGTCTGCTACTATTGCATTTCATTTCATTCCAGACTACCTACTAGATGGCTACCTACTAGACTGATTTCATAACCCAATAATTGGCAACGACTTGCAGCTTTAAAATCATTGTTCTGAAGGATAGTAGGCTATGTATTATAAATAATTTTACCAGGCCACTCACCAGGAGAAGTTAAAAACAGGCTCAAAATACCATTGATCTTTTATCTAGCTTTTAGTTTGATCAAAGTTATACACGTACAGAATTTAGAGAATCAAATAGAATTGAAAGTACCCCCAGTCTCCTTAACTCTAATCTTCAATTTCTTTCTTCTGGGATGTTACCATTTTCACCTCTCAAAACTGACACTTGGGAGATTTACTGCATATATTCATAGGGCATGGTTTTATTTCTACTTTTTGGTCTTTTAGATTTCCCACCTCTTCCTGCCCCTTACTCACCACACTACACATACTTATCCTTTCAAACTTTTAGTGTAGTTCATCAAATTTTGGTTAGATCAGGAGTCAGTGTTTACATTATTATGAATATGCAAACCAATTCACAGGTGTTCTATGTATTTAGAACTTAACTTATCTAGGCTTAATTTTCTTTCTTGGATGATTTTTTCTATTTTCTTGTGACTGTCTTTTCTAAAAACTTATTTGGAGCTCTATGTACTTACCGGTAATTCATCCTAATTTATCACCCAATTCTCTCAGTTTAAAAATCTCCACTCAGTACTTTCAAACATATCAGGTGCTGTATTAATGTCACCTACTTGAAGGAAGAACTTTCCCAGTCTTCTGATCTGCTCCAATCTAGTTTTCTAGAATAGCTTCATAGGTATTATTTCCAGTTCTTCCTTTACCATCATTTTAGGTACTGCCCCCAATTCCCTCATCTGATGGATATACTGCTTTTGAATAGCAGTTGTCCTTTTAATATTTTTATCTTTAATCCCAGTGGAATATATCCTATAGCAATTACCTGAACAAAGTTGTAGGTAAAAATAAATTGAGGGCTAGCATGTTTGAAAATATCTTCATTAGGCTTCACTTAATTCTTAGTTTGGGGGGACATAATATTCTAGGTTAGGAATAATTTTCCTTAAAAAATTCAAGATATTGCCCCCATTTGTTTTCTAGGCTTCCGAGTTGCTGATGAGAAGTCTGATACTACTCTGATGCTTGAGCCTATGAAGAAATCTGGCATTTCTCTCTGGAAGCTTGTAGGCATTCGCTTTGTCTTCAGTGTGCTGAAACTGTACAGTGTCATGCTTACAGTGTGCATCTGTTTTTATTCATTGTTGGGAGCTCTCAGTGGACCCTATAAATCTCGAGAATCATATCCTTTTTTTCCTGGGATATTTTCTACCATTATTTTATTATTTTCTCCCTTTGTCCTGCTCTGTTCTCCTTTTTTTGAACTCTATTATCATATCTGAGTTCACGGACTGTCTGCTAATTTTTTTCTGCTGTTGTTGTTTAGTCGCTCAATCATGTCTGAATCTTTGCGACCCCATGGACTGTAGCCCGCCAGCCTCCTCTGTCCATGGGATTCTCCAGTCAAGAATACCGGAATGGGTTGCATTCCTTTCTCCAGGGGATCTTCCCAATCCAGGGATCGAACATGCATCTCCTTCATTGGTAGGCAGATTCTTTACCACTGAGCCACCAGGGAAGCTCTATTTTAATCTTTTGTCTCAGCTTCATCTTTTAACATCTCTGATTTTTTTCTGCCACCAGATTAAAACAATTTGCAAGATCTCTCTCTCTCTCATTCTTTGAATGTTCCTTTTTTAGAGCATCCTGCTTGAGTCTCCTTCATCTCTGTGAACATAAATGCTTCTTTGGGGGACTGTGTGTTGCTTCTTCTGGTATGGTCTCTGTTTCCTTCAAGTTGCTTTTCTCCTGGTTGTTTTGTTCTCCGACTTCATTTTAGATGATTTTCTTAAAGGTGATCCTTGGCTGGCTGTTCACACTCTAGAATGGGGCTGTAAAAGTCCACTTGCAAACTATGAAGCTAGAGGGGTTCCCTGTAGGGTGAGCTGGTTGCGACTTTTGTTAGTGGGGGAGAACCCAGATGTCAGTACCTTTAGGTCCTTTCCCGTAGGCTGATCAGATGCCCTGTAGGAGAGTCTTCTAACTTCCTGCTGCTGGTACTCTGGGAGCCCAGTGGGGAAGGAGAGGGGCTGAGGAGGTTGGGCTGGTGGGTCTCTGCATTCATTACAAGAACCGTCCCCTCCTCCTCCTGTTTTTGCTGCAATACCCACAACCTGGTGAGTGCTCCTTGTCCTGCGAGCAGAAGTTTTCTCTCTAGAATAAGCCTTCTGTCCTCTGGCTTCAGTCCTGCTGGTTTGTGTGGGGAAGGGCAGTTTTATGGAGGTGATTTTTCAATCCTCAGTTTTTAGACCTACCTTCAACCTTGCACCCAGAGGTGCCTGGTTCCACCAAGTCTTCAATATGCATAGGTTCTGAGTTTAAATCAGGATACTTCTTGGGCTTTCCTTACTTTGGGGTCCAGATGCAGTTCTTTTGAACTGGCCGTAAGTTGCTACTTGGATATCTGCTTTCCAGATTGCAAAATATTATTTTGTCTTTTTCCCATGTTTCATTTATCCTAGGGGGTTTATTCCTTTTAAAAAAACCTTGTGTCTGTTAACATTAGTGGAAATTCTGAAGGACGCAGACGTTCAATACACATTCAACTGCTGTCTTTAACAGCTAACTTTAGGCCTCTCAAATTATTTTAAACAAGTAGCTTTTATCCTTTCTTTACTTCTCCTCCCCACAATCCTTCAAAAATTATTAAGAAGTAGTACAGTTATCTAATTTAAATGTCATTTCTATAATGTTACCTTTTTTCTTCTAGAAGAGCACCTTTTCTCTTTTTCTTTAGCTTTTTACTTTATATTGGAGTTGATTAACAATGCTGTGTTAGTTTTAGGTGTATAGCAAAGTGATTCAACTATATTAATATATATATACGTGTGTGTGTACCTATTCTTTTTCAAATTATTTTCCCATTTAGATTGTTACATAATATTGAGCAGAGTTCCCTGTGCCATAGAGTAGGACCTTATTGGTTTTCCACGTTAAACATAGCAGTGTGTACATGTCAATCCCAAACTCCCCAATTAACCCTTCCTCCCACCCTTCCAAACTGGTAACAATAAGTTCATTCTCTAAGTCTAGCAAAGAACTTTTGACCTTTAAAAGTCAATGTGAGCCTTGTAGAGGGGAAGAAGAAGGAAATAGACAGGAACTAGTTCATCTCCAAACTTGATCATCATTTCTTGAATTACTGAAATTGACTGTATCTAACATTTTAGAGGGTTAACAAGTGAAAAATAGACCTGAACACTGAGATTTGCATAGCCTGTTTGGTTTGCTGACATTATGAAATATTTAGGAGGGAAAAACTTGAAAGCTCTGCTTTTTAAATGGTCTAACCTTGATTATTGGCCCTGAAAGTAAGTAAATCGAACTTACTGTGTAGTTCCTGGGGCTGACAGAACCCATGTCCATGGCTGTGTGGCTTTTCTCCTTAATTACAAGAAAGGCTAAAAAACTCAAGACTGTAGTAATAATAAAACTGCTAGATTAAGAGACACCCAGATTTCCAGGATTCACACTCTCGATGAAATGTCTCAAGGGAAATGACATCATCTCTCAATGTGCCCACCATCAATCCTTTGTCGAAACGAGGGGCAGGGGAGGGGGGTGATCTTGAAAGGGTGTGAGATTTGGCATCACACAGACCTAGAGGACCATAATTCAACTTCAGCTCCATCAACTTCCAGCTCCATCGACTTCTGACTCTACCAACTTCCGGCTCCAAGCCATGTGGTTAGTACCAACCACTTAGTGGCTCTAAGTTACACCTCCTGCTCTATATAATAAGAACAATGATATCTTCTCAGAAGGGTTAGAGATAAGGCTTCTAAGTCTCCCAGCATAATGCCTGACTCTTAATAAATGCCCAGGGAGAAGCAGTGGTTAGGTCATTGTGGTAGTGGGCAAGCACATGGAGATGTCTCACAAGAATATGAATAGATTTCCTCATGATGGGCTAGAGAAATACCAAGTAGCTTGGGGATGGGAGGTCTAGGAAGAAAAGAAAAAAAGAAAATGAATAACAAGAAAAGAAAAAGAGGGAGAGAGGGATCTCAGTCGGGAATGATGTCTCCTCCCTTCTGGATAAATGGTTCTGTGTGAACTAGCTCAGATTAGTGAAGCAGGGAGGTGGTGAAGTGGGGCATATGATTCGTGCTGCAGCCCACTAGGAGGGATCAAGTCTCTGCTTCACGGAAGCTCATCTCTTGAGCTTCATTTAAATAGTGCGCTGAGCCCTAGTGCCTGTGAACAATCATGTCCCTCGTCACTGCCAACAAATAAACTTTTTTTCCTTTCCAGCAGTAAACTCCAAAGCCTTCAGAAATTAGCATGGTGTTCATTTTAGCAGAGACATAACTAATGATGCTGCCTGAACTGTGGGGAGAAAGAGAGGGTACATACAATCACATTAAGTAGGGCAGAAGAAGCAGTCAAATATGCCAAGAGATTAGAAGCCACTCAATGAAACGATGACTTTGGGTGTGTGTGCACGTCTATATGTAAACTCTGTGTGTGTGTGTGTGTGTGTGTGTGTCTGTGTGTATGTGTGAAACCCATGAAGACATACTCATCCCTGCCACAGGCAGCTTTAGGAGAGACTCAGGAGGGAATGGGGTGTGGTGAGACTGTCACCCTGAATAGTAGACACCGGCCTAGCATGGAAACTTCACCCTCTTTTTCTCTCTTCCTCCTGCCCTTGACTTCCATTGCTTTAGATACAGAAAACGTATGTCTCCCACACTGTTTTAAACCATGAAAAGTAACAAGATTGCCTTGATCTTTTGTTCAGAAAGCCTTGAAAAATAATCCATTTATGAAGCTGAAAACCAGGAATTGAAAAGAAAAAAAAAAAGAAAAAAAAAAAACAACAACAACAAACACTCAACCCTTGGTGTTTCACTTGTCCAAACCAAAGTATTAACTCTCGTTTCTCTTTTTTTTCCTAATAGTTATAAAATAAGCTTGCTCTGGGTGGAAGTCCCTTTGCTCTGAAGCTCCTGGTTTTAACCGCAGACAGCTGCCTTATAAAGAAAGCAGCCGCACTCTTCAAGAGCTTCACTTGTGCTTGTTTCTCTCTTGTTGACCACCACAAGCAGTTGCTGTGTCCTGCTGCTTGCAACCTAAGGTTTTTGTGCAGCACAGAAGTTAACGTGGGTGGCTTCTGTCCCTGGAGTGATGTAGACCATGACCGCAGCGTGTGACGACAGGTTGAAGCACAAACTGTGGTCACTTGATTTTGAGTCATACATGAAATTCTTTTTAAAGGCTGAAGCGTTTATCAGAATAAGTGCAACCCCCATCTGATAAATGGGATCAATCTGGCTCCATCGCTAACACAAGCCTCCCAGTATTCATTACTCTGATAGTTAAAGCTGGGAAGGGGGTGGAACATTATTTATGGTGATCTTTGCTAAGTAAATCATTTTAAAAATGGCTTTCTAAATGCAATATTTCCCTTTTAAGAAGCCCTCCCAGAATTAAAGGGGCTTTACAATGGAACATGAAACATATTGCAAGGCCGAGAGACAGAAGCCGTCTTGATTAATGCCCACGATTATCAGTGATGCAAATCACTTTCACTTATTAAGTCTTGTTTAATATCCTAATGAAGGCTTCTGAGCAGATTTGGTAATTCCGGAGAAAGTGACTGTGAACTAATGCCCTTTCAGCATGTTGAGAATGAGCAGTACTATAAAGAAAACCTCATTTACCATAATTCCTCCCCTGCCCAGGACCCTTTTCTCAGCTTCTACTTCGCAGCAGGAGACAATTAACCTTTTCAGTGCCAGAAGTGATTTCCAGCCCCTTCCAGCTGTGAAGGCCAGCAGGGTCAGAGCGAGATGGAAGTTCTCTCTGGTCGTCACTCCCCTAGAACAGTTCTGAGAAATCGGACTGCGGAGTAGTAGGGATTTAAAACGTAGCCGCCGGTTCCGTGTGGGCACGTGTGGTATCTCGCACCAAAGTCTTTTCAAATGCCAACCCCGGGGCCTTGGCATTTGCTTATTCAGCTCGAATCAAAGACGATCAGAAATGAAAGCTGACACAGACGAAGAAAAGCCCGTTCCACCCTGAAGCGCTGGTCTCCCTTTGTGATCTGTGGGGATGTAGGTTTTATTGAGGTTGGACGTTTGGGAGTGGCGCCAGGGGTGGTGGATTCAGGGGTTGGCCTTGGGCCTCCTTTTACAGCCGGGTGCCCATTTCCTGGCTCTGCTTGTACTTGGGGCCACACGGACGGCCCAGGGCCAGGGACTGGGCTGAAGCCCTTCTCCGTCTGCGTGGCCGTGCCCATCTGCAGATGCAGAGTGGCTTTCCAGCATCACCATTTCTTGTTTCCAGAGCAGCAGCACAGAGGTGAGGCAGAGAAGGACCCTGCTGGGGCAGACGAATGAGACCAAGGCCATGGGCTGTCTCCTTCGCTCATGCACTTCCCAGCACATCCCCTCCCCGCCTCCTGGTTGAAGCCCCTCCAGGGAGCTGGTACCTCTGACTTTCAGGGATGCCCTTTCAATCCTTTCCTTTCTTCCCTCAACCTGGATGTGTCAGCCCCTGTCCTGGTATAAAAGGAGACTTTGGGGAAAAACAGAGGCAGAAGCCAGGCAATTTCCTGGCCCATCTTGGTATAGAAAACAGCTCCAAATGGACCGTTTCTTTATGACCTTTCCCTTGTCCTAACTGGCCTCACACCAGGACTGAACAGCCCCCGATGCAGGGACTCTAGTGGGCCAGAGGCAAAACCTTCTCACCTCCTGGCACAAGCACGTGAAGCCTTGCTTCTTGTTGATGAAAGAAAGCCACCATTCATGTTGCACCTCACAAAGATTTCCAGGGCAGGGGACGATCGAGGGGAGAATGGCTGAGAGAGGAGGCGGGTGAGGGTTTGGAAGGCAACATGCTGACTCTCTCTCAGGGAGGAGAACAAAGAGCCGCTGTGGGATGGTGGGCCACTTCGTACCCTACAGACCCCAGGCAGGAAGAGACACTGCCCGCTGCCGAGTCCATCCCTGTTGGGGGATGGAGGTGGGATCCATCCCACGTGAGTGCTGGAGACAGGGTACAGGAAGGTCAGACAGAGGTAGGTTAGAACATGATCCTCAATGTTTTTGGCACCAGGGACCCATTTCGTGGAAGACATTTCTCCCACAGCCCAGGGGTTGGGGAGGTGGTTTCGGGATGATTCAAGCACATTGCATTTATTGTGAACTTTATTTCTATTATTATTACATCAGCTCCCCCTCAGACCCCCAGGCATTCGATCTCAGAGGTTGGGGACCCCCGGGTTGGAACACAGATTTCAGAACTCAGTGGAACCTTGAGGAACCTCCTCCCCTTCTCACCCTGGCATATCCTAATTCGTGCTTCAGGCTGACCCACCCCTCTCCGCAACCCTTCATTTTGTTCCTCGCATCACACATCTGGTCTCGTCTTTCAGCACACTAGGGCCTTCACTCGTTTAACTTCTTTGCTTCTTTTCGGTCCCCCCTACTAAGCGCCAAGATGGATCTCCATGCAGGAATGAGCTTAGGAAAGCACCCTGGCAAGCGCTGAAGAAAGGAGAGTCTGCAGGTCGAAGGATTGTTTCTGCGGCACGTGGGAAGGGTCTTAGACTAGACGGTGAGGGAACGAGGTCTGTGCTGGCTCAGCCGTGTGGGAGAAGCCACCATACATTTAAGACCTCTGACCAACTGGTTCAACTCTCTGAGCCCACAGATCCTCAGCTCTAGGATGGGGATTGACGTGACCTTGATGGGCAGCAGAAGGGGGCTGTGGTAACGCTCTGAAAACCATGAGGGCTTAGATAAGTTTTGGCTGTTGCCATTGGTGGGGACAGGCCTGTGGCTACTTTATTCTATTTAAGTCCCACTTACTCAGAGCCCATTGGTCCACTTCTCCATGGAATGTTCCCTGATCTTCCCAGGCAGAATCCCTCCCCTTTTGTGTGTGTCCCTCTACCCACAGCCTCATTCAGCCTGTCCTGTCATCCTGCCCATGTTGTACATTTCTGAATCCACAGCAATCATAACCCAACTAACACCCACTGAGGATACATTTCAGGCCAGGCACTGTTCTAGAGGAGTTACATTCATGAACTCATTTCAACCCCAAACAACCCATTTTACAGATGAGGAAGCTGAAGCATCACTGATTAAGTCAATAGCTCTGAAGCCATGCAGCTGGGAGGCAAATGGTCAGGATCTGAATGCAGTTAATTAACTCTGATTCCACCATCTTCACCCATGGCCTCTCAGGCCTGGGTGATGCTTGCTTGATGGAGAGCACAGTAAATGTTGCAGAAATGGGCAACTCTGTGGATGGGGCTCTCTGCCTGTCCACCCACAATGAGGGTGGTTCTGAGAAGCAAGTCAAAACAGGTGTGAGGCTGCTTATAATGAAAAGCCACTAAGCACTTAGAGCTTACTGTTACAATTAAATATTTTTAATGACAATGAAAGTAGAAATGTCTAGAACATAGTTAAAGAAGCATCTATGAAAATATTTACCATCTGTTCCTGGGCAGTTTTGTAAATTCTCTGTGAAGTGGCTCACAGATTTCTAGACTTCTTTCTTGACCCCCTGCCAAAAGATTAATGATATCTGGACAATCTCTGCTTCTACCTCACACTGAATTTTTTCTTTCTTTTTAAACATTGCATTTTATTTTTTAAAATTGTGGTAAAATAGACATAAAGTTTATTTTAGGTATAAACTTCAGTAGCAATAAGTACATCTGTAGTGTTATGCAACTATTGCTACCATCCATCTCCAAAAGTTTTGTCATCTTCCAAAATGAAAACTTTGTACCCATTAAACAATAACTCCCATTTCCCTCTTTTTAAAACTCTGGAAACCATCCTTTTAACCTCACAGAAGTGGAATCATCCAGTATTTCTTCTGATGTGACTGGCTCGTTTCACTCAGCTTAATGTCTTCCAGATATGTCTATGTTGCCGCGGTGGGGCAGGGGGGAGACTTACCTGGTGGTCCAGTGGTTAAGACTCTGCCTTGCAATGCAGGGGACTGGGGTTTGATCCCTGATCTGGGAAGAGCCACCTGGTGAGGAACAAATAAGCCCGTGCACCATAACTATTGAGACTGTGCTCTAGAGCCCAGGAGCTGCAGCTACCAAAGCTCGAGGAACTAAGATCCCACTTGCTGCAGGGTGACTAAGGCTGCACACCAACGCCAGAGAGCCCATGCATTGCAGTGAAAGACTCTCGTGTAACGCAACAGAGACCCGACACAGCCAGATTAGTCCATCAAAAGATATTTTAAAAAGATTTATCCATGTTGTAGCATGTGTCAGAATTTCATTTTCTAAAGGCTGAATAATATTGTGTGTGTGTGTGTCAGCAGGTGTGTATACCACACTTCGCTTATCCATCCACCTGTCAACAGACACTTAGACTGCTTCCACTTCTGGCTACAGTGAATAACAGTTATGAATATACATGTACAAATATCTGTGTGAGTCCCTGTTTCCTTTCTTTGTGTCTTTACCTAGTACTGGAATTGATGGATCATATAGTAATTCTATTTTTAATTTTTTGAGGAACCATGAAACCATTTTCCACAGCAGCTGCACTGTTTTACCTTCCCATCAGCAGTGACCAAGAGTTCCAATTTCTCCATATCTTCGTCAACACCTGCTATTTTCTGTTATTTCTTTCTTCTTTTTTTCTTTAAATAACCTTCCTAATGAATGTGAAGTAGGTCACTGAATTTTTGAATGGTTCAGTTTTTTATCTTCCCTAACTCTTAATTTTCATCTTCAAAACACAAATTTTGCCACATTAAGTAGACTTGATTCTGTTATCTTGAATTTCTTCCTCCTTTATTGATCAGCCTTCAAGTAGATGGCTGAGCACATGCCAGCTACTGTCCTAGGTGCTGGAAAATTTTGCTGGGTAGGTCTATCATGGTTCTCTAGGATTCTAAGTTGAGTTTGATCACATAGCATGTAATTATGGTGCTTTCTTACCTAAAAGTATAAATTATCCCATTTATAGCTACATTTGAAAATATCATCATTTAAATTGTAAAAGACAAAAGCTTAATTATGAAATTCTTTCTCCTAGAAACCCAAATTGTCTGGATACATGAGGGCTTGACTCTATAGGCTCATTTTTAAGTATATAAACTCTTTTTTTTTTTTTTTTAGGTAAGAAGTGGATTTATTTAAAGAGAAACACACTCCACAAAGAGAGTGTGAGTCATTGCAGAGGGTGAGTTTTGCCTATAAACTTTTTTTAAATAAACTTTTTCTGTTAGATTTATTACAAAGTTAGAACTGACTCATTGGAAAAGGGCCTGATGCTTGGAAAGATTGAAAGCAGGAGGAGAAGGGAATGACAGAGGATAAGATGGTTGGATGGCATCACCAATTTGATGGGCATGAGTGTGAGCAAGCTCCAAGAGTTGGTGAAGGACAAGGAAGCATGGCATGCTGCAGGACTGAGTGACTGAACCGAACTGAACAAAGTTAGTATAGTATATAAATCCCAAACCCTATTATTAACATCTTTCATTCATATGGTATATTTGTCACAATTACCGAACAAATATTGATACATCATTATTAACATCGGGGCTTCCCAGGTGGCTCAGTGGTAAAGAATCTGCCTGCCAATCCAGGAGATGCAGGAGACACAGGTTCAATCCCTGGGTCGGTAAGGTCCCCTGGAGGAGGAAATAGCAACCCACTCCAGTATTCTTGCCTGGAGAATTCCATGGACACAGGACCCTGGTGGGCTACAGCACATGAGACTGCCAAGAGCTGGACACGGCTGAGCACGGGCTTGCATTACATTCCCATTATTAATATTAGTCCATAGTCTGCTCAGATTTTCTTCAATTTTTACCCAATGTCTTTTTCTGTTCCAAAATCCCCATCTAGGACACCACATTGCATTTAATTGTCATGTTTCCTTAGGTTCTCCTTGAGTCTCAGACAGTTTCTCAGACTTTCCTTGTTTTTGATGACCTTGTTAATTTTAAGGAGTACCGGTCAGTTATTTCGTAGAATGTTTCTCTACTGCGACTTGTCTGATGATTTTCTCAGGATTAGACTGAGGTTGTGGGTTTGGGGAGGAAGATTAGAGAGGAAAAGTGCATTTTCTTCCCACCACATCAAGGATACACATCAATAGGATTCATCACTGCTGATGACCGAGATGGCTTAGCAGAGATCATCTTGATCGTGTTTCTCTGCTGTAGAGTTGCTCTTTCTTCTTCTCTCTGTCTACTCTGCTCTTAGGAAGGAAGAGCATCATATTATGTCCTCAACTCAACCACCTTATTGAGGGTAGTTCTCTCCATAAATTAATTAGAATTCTTCTACATGGGAGACTTGTCTCGTCTCTCAAATTTACTTTTCCACGCACTTACTTATATCAGTGTGACTCATGGGTATTTATTTTATACTTTGGATCATAATCTAGTACTATTTCATTCATTTTGTTGCTGACATTGTTTCAGCTTTGGTCAGCAGGAGCTCTTTTAGCTGACTCCTGTGTCTCTTCGCTGTACTCACTCATCACTGTGGGTTTTTTCGGTTTGTTTCTGAGCTCTTCTTTACTTTCTGACTCTACAAATTGCTTCAGGCTTATCTTGTTTATTTCATGCCTGAGTTCTAGAACCAGCCATTCCTCCAAGCAACCTGGTAAAATTGGCGAATGGTATTGGAAATCAAGATTTAGGTGCTGCGTGTGTTTGTTGCTACTTAGGTATCATTGCATTCAGAGCCTCTCAGCTACAAAGGAAACATATATGTAAAAATAGGTCCTTGATTTTGATGACTATTTTAGACATTTTGAATGAACATGTGTACAAAATACATTATACACTTCACTGTGTTCAGTTCAGTTCAGTTCAGTCTCTCAGTCGTGTCCGATTCTTTGCGACCCCATGAATCGCAGCATGCCAGGCCTCCCTGTCCATCACCAACTCCCGCAGTTCACTCAAACTCACGTCCATTGAGTCGGTGATGCCATCCAGCCATCTCATTCTCTGTCGTCCCCTTCTCCTCCTGCCCTCAATCCCTCTCAGCATCAGAGTCTTTTCCAATGAGTCAACTCTTCGCATGAGGTGGCCGAAGTATTGGAGTTTTAGCTTTAGCATCATTCCTTCCAAAGAAATCCCAGGGGTGATCTCCTTCAGAATGGACTGGTTGGATCTCCTTGCAGTCCAAGGGACTCTCAAGAGTCTTCTCCAACACCACAGTTCAAAAGCATCAATTCTTCGGCACTCAGCTTTCTTCACAGTCCAACTCTCACATCCATACATGACCACTGGAAAAACTAGCCTTGACTAGATGGACCTTTGCTGGCAAAGTAATGTCTCTGCTTTTGAATATGCTATTTAGGTTGGTCATAACTTTTCTTCCAAGGAGTAAGCGTCTTTTAATTTCATGGCTGCAGTCACCATCTGCAGTGATTTTGGAGCCCCAAAAAATAAAGTCTGACACTGTTTCCCCATCTGTTTCCCATGAAGTGATGGGACCAGAGTGATAGAATATAATCAACATAATTTTTGGTGAAGTTAATATTTATTTTTGTATTGAAGTATGGCTGATTTATAATGTTTTAGGTCTATGTTTTAGCAAATATTTGCTAAATGTTTTAGCAAAGTGATTCAGTCATATACACACATACACATATATATGCAGATATATGTAGATTCTTTTTCATTTTTTTTCCATTTAGGTTATTACAAGATATTGAATATACTTTCCTATTTCATACAGTAAGTCTTTGTTGTTTACCTATTTTATATATGGTGGTGTGTGTATCATCTGGAATCAAGATTACTGGGAGAAATTTCAACAACCTCAGATATGCAGATAATACCACTCTAATGGCAGAAAGAGCCTCTTGATGAGGGTAAAGGAGGAGAGTAAAAAAGCTGGCTTAAAACTCAACATTAAAAAACTAAGATTACAGCATCCAGCCCCATTACTTTATGGCAAATAGAAGAGGAAAAAGTGGAAACAGTGACAGATTTTATTTTCTTGGCTTCAAAATCACTGTATATGGTGGCTGCAGTCATGAAGATGCTTGCTCCTTCAAAGGAAAGCAATGACAAAGCTAGACAGCATATTAAAAAGCAAAGACATCACTTTGCCAACAAAGATCTATATAATCAAATCTATGGTTTATCCAATAGTCCTGTACAGATATGAGAGTTGGACCATAAAGAAGGCTGAACACCAAAGAATTAATTCCTTCCAACTGTATTGCTGGAGGAGACTCTTGAGAGTCCCTTGGACAGCAAGGAGATCAAACCAGTCAATCCTAAAGGAAATGAACCCTGGATATTCATTGGAACGGCTGATGTTGATGCTGAAGCTGAAGCACCAATACTTTCGCCACCTGATGCAAAGAGCCAACTCATTGGAAAAGATCCTGATGCTGGGAAAGATTGAAGACAGGAGAAGAGGGTAGCAGAGGATGAAATAGTTAGATAGCATCACCGACTCAACGGACATGAATTTGAGCAACTTCAGTAAATAGTGATGGACAGGGAAGTCTGGCGTGCTACCGTCCATGGGGTAGCAAAGAGTTGGACATAACTTAGCAACTGAACAACAGCAACAGTATCTGAATAAACAACATAGTTTAACCTGTTCTTGGGATCTCAGGTATTGTCTTGAATGATGACTGTTTGACCTTGATACAGTGATTGCCCTCAGCCACACCAAGCTTTGAAGGACTGTTCACAGATCATGGTGCCGTGTTATTGTGCCATATGACTTCTGCTCTAGCTTTTCGTAATCTTTCTATTTCTTTCCTCTTCAGTTCAGTTGCTCAGTTGTGTCTGACTCTTTGCAACCTCATGGACTGCAGCATGCCAGCCTTCCCTGTCCATCACCAGCTCTTGGAACTTGCTCAAACTCGTGTCCATCGAGCCAGTGATGCCATCCAACCATCTCATCCTGTGTCGTCCCCTTCTCCTCCTGCCTTCCATCTTTCCCAGCATCAGGGTCTTTTCCAATGAGTCAGTTCTTTGCATCAGGTGGCCAAAGTATTAGAGTTTCCAATGAATATCCAGGACTGATTTCTTTAGGATTGATGGGTTTGATCTCCTTGCAGTTTAAGGGACTCTCAAGAGTCTTCTCCAACACCACAGTTCAAAAGCATCAATTCTTTGGTGCTCAGCTTTCTTTACAGTCCAACTCTCACATTCATACATGACTACTGGACAAACCACAACTTTGACTAGATGGATCTTTGTTGGCAAAGTAATGCCCCTGCTTTTTAATATGCTATCTAGGTTGGTCATAGCCTTTCTTCCAAGCAGCAAGCATCTTTTAATTTCATGGCTGCAGCCACCATCTGCAGTGATTTTGGAGCCCCCCAAAATAAAGTCTGTCACTGTTTCCATTATTTCCCCATCTATTTTCCATGAAGTGATGGGACCAGATGCCATGATCTTAGTTTTCTGAATGTTGAGTTTTAAGTCAACTTTTTCACTCTCCTCTTTCACTTTAGTTCTTAATAACCTCCCCTGCTCACCTCTGGTTCACTGTTTGTAACCTGCTGTCTCCTAATAATCAGATAACCAAGTTTTGTCAAACGGTTCATAATTTAAAAACAAAGATGTACTTGAGTGAGGATCTTAAGTTCACTCCAGTAAATAAAATGGGTCTTGTAACACCAATATTTGACTATGTAGAAAAATATCCTTTCCTTCTGCTTTTCCTTACTCCGTTTTTCACCTGTCCTCTAACTGGACAACAGCGCTGAATCGTTGAGGTCAAACATGCGTTTTAATGTGAACATCAAGTGTATGTAGCATGCAGGTTTTTCCATGTGTCTCTGTGTTCAGGCTCTCAAGTTCTATTTGAATAACTCTAAGTGCAGTGAAAACAGGAGCTGGCTTGAAATCGCTAGACTTGAAGTGCATTTGAGGTCCGGTTCTCTTGCTCTGACTCAGGCAAGTCACCCAGCTTCTCTGGGCCCCATGTGTCAGAAAATAAAAGAATTCACCTAGAACCCTTAGGTTCCTTACTAGCTTTAACATCCTGTGACTTCTGAGTGAGCTTTAATAATCTTAAAAGAACAATGTGAACAAATGGGCTAGAGAGAGCATCTAATCTCAGCTAAGCCGCCTTCAAACTGAGTGACCTTGGGAAAGTTGCTCTAAAAATACCTACCTCAGAGTTATCCATGTGTACACGTAGGCACTGATTATATAATAATGGAGGCATGACATATCCAGAGGGGAAGCATGGATTGTACACAGACAACATTGGGAAACCTGGTTCAGTATACGAAGGAAAATTAAACTAGATCTCTACATAAGGTCATTAGAGGGATAAATTCCTAAATAAGAAAGATTAAGTTATAAATTTATAAGAAAGTTCAGGAGGATAGCCTTGTGGTTAGGGATGAGAAAGGTCTTTAAACAAATGATGTCAAAACACACACCGTAAAGCCCAACGCCCAAAGAGATGAAACTGACTTCATCCAGGTGAGATGTATGCCGACAACATGGATGGATCTGGGAAGTGAGGAAGAGGTAGAAAAAAGACTATGATCTGTAAGAATATCATTTGCAGAATTAGAGACGTTCACAGGAACCTTCAATACACATATTTTGTAAGAATTCGTTCAAATGAAAGGATAGACTTTAAGGAGGTTGATTACAGAGAAGAGAGACAAAAGGCTTTGTGCTGTTCACTCATGATCATGTCAGTCCTGAAGAAAATCAACCCTGAATATTCACTGGAAGGACTGATGCTGAAGCTGAAGCTCCAGTACTTTGTCCACCTGATGCAAAGAACTGACTCATAGGAAAAGACCCTGATTCTGGGAAAGACTGAAGACAAAAGGTGAATGGGTAGCGGAGGATGAGATGATTAGATAGCATCACTGACTCGTGGACGTGAATCTGAGCAAACTCTGGGAGATAGTGAAGGACAGAGAAGCTCGGTGTGCTGCAGTCCATGGGGTCGCAAAGAGTTAGACATGACTTAGTGATTGAACAACAAGAAGTGTTTATATCTATGTATATACATACATTTATATATATATGTATATGTACTTGAATACACATATATTTTTAGTATATGTTTCCATAAAGATCACTCACCTGGGACTGTAGACTCTGAGAACCCTGAAGGCAGTAATTACTACTTAGCTCACAGTAGGCACCTATCCTGGTAGGCTGAATAAATGGATATACACGGACCATCTCCATACTAGCTGCTTCACTGGGATTTTATGGAGATTTAACAGTCCATGGGGTCGCAAAGAGTCTGACATGACTGAACAACTTCACTTTCACTTTTCAGGTAACAGGCATAATTGCTCACTGGGACTTTAAAGGCTGTTGCTCTAGAATAATCCTTAGGATTCATCTGGCCCAATGGTTACCAGACTGCTGGATTTCATAGATGGCTTTAAGAATAGGTGGGCAAACCTAAAACAATTAAAAGTCTCATATTCTGGGTCAGCCCACGACCTTCTCCTTAACTCAGGTATAGACTAAAAAATCCAGTATTGCATTTTATAGAAGAAAGGGCTTTTTAACATCATTAGGTAAGACAAATAGCAGACTACGGGAATTAAAAGAGCTATTGAGATAAGTTGAGAATATCAGAACAGGCTTCTAAGAGAAGCTAATTGTTGAACCAGGCTGTGAATGATGGGTTTCTTAATATCAGAGAAGCAGAATGTTTAAAATAAAGGAGAGCACCTCTGATGAAATAGTTTAGCTTAATGAAAACTTGACTGCATGCCTCCCATTTTTCTCACTTCTCCACGGCAACTTCAGTGCAATCTGGACCGTGAGCCACTGAGCTGGTCCAACTTCAGAGAGTTAATGTTTCTGCTCATCCTGATAGCCCTGGACCTCAACCCAAACTGAAAATCACCAGAAAGTTCTTTTCAACCCAACACACTAAATTTTCTGAAAGAAGCTCCCAAGATCCTACCAAGTTCAGTGCTGGTGGAAATTCCCTCTTACTCTGGCCAGCTCTGGGCCAGCTGACAGATAGTTTAAAAGAAAGTTTCTTCTGATCCACTGAAGGGCAAGAGGTGCTTTGAACTCAGGCTGGAGAGGAACTTGAGTTCACCGTGTGCACATCCCAGACCTGTTGCTATAGCACCTGAAAGAAATGAGTCACAGGGGAAATGCAGGGGAATGGTGACAGCTATATGTGCAAACTGAGGCTTGGTTGCCCAGCCAGCCAACAATGATAAGCTTCCCTTCGGCCATAAAATCGACCCAGCTGTGGGGCGTTGCAAAGGGAGGCAGAAGGTTTATTTCCTATTGGCATGCAGTCCTTTTGAACCTTGACCTTCCTCAAATTGTCCTTCTTTGATAAATGCAGGGTCCCAGAAGCCGAAGAGAATAAGTAACAGAATGCTGTACACCAGCCATCTAAAACAACAGACCTCAGAATGAGATAGGCAACAACTATTCCACTATAAGAAAAAGCATAAAGACAGATGTGCAGTTTAGAAAATGCACCGTCAGTCCTCTGAAAGCATGGGATGAGGGTAAACAAATAGTGGAGGTGATTCCTGCATCTCCTTTCAATCAGTTTTGAAAGTTCCAGTGCATCCACCATTTAAAAAGATAAACACACCAAATAGACCTTTAAGTGTTGTTCACGTGTCTGACACACCATGATGGTGCTCAAGAAAGAAACCACGGCAGCCAAGTGAATGGTGTTATATCTGTTTCTTATCATCCTAACAGCTGCCCTAGTTCCAGCTGCGGAAAGTAGCAAAGTAGCCGACAGTTTTGAATTACTGGAAACCCTAGTAAGACCAAATAAAACTTTTATAAAGAAGCACCAAGAACTCAGTAAAAGACAGAGGTAGGCACATGAGTGTACGTGTGCCCCTCAACCCCCAACACATGCACACGCACACACACACCACAGACTCACACCATGAGAGACCACTCACCAACAGAAACTGTGGACAGAGACAAAGGGAAGGGGAAAGTTCAACTCGAAAGCAGAAAGAAAAGCAATGCAGTTTTGGTGTTCCCTTATTGCCTTGGCTAATCATGGTTATAACTTTCCTCTGATAGCTTACTAGGTTATTTTGAGAGAAGAGTACATGATTCTCACATTAAAGCCTCTTATAAGGCAGCCATGAAATTAAAATTAAAAGATGCTTACTCCTTGGAAGGAAAGGTATGACCAACCTAGATAGCATATTGAAAAGCAGAGACATTACTTTGCCAACAAAGGTTCATCTAGTCAAGGCTATGGTTTTTCCAGTAGTCATGTATGGATGTGATAGTTGGACTATAAAGAAAGCTGAGGGCAGAAAGCTGATGCTTTTGAACTGTGGTGTTGGAGAAGACTTTTGAGAGTCCCTTGGACTGCAAGGAGATCCAACCAGTCCATCCTAAAGGAGATCAGTCCTGGGTGTTCTTTGGAAGGACTGATGCTAACGCTGAAACTCCAATACTTTGCCCACATGATGCAAAGAACTGACTCATTGGAAAGTACCCTGATGTTGGGAAGGATTGGGGGCAGGAGGAGAAGGGGACGACAGAGGATGAGATGGCTGGATGGCATCACCAACTCGATGGACATGAGTTTGGGTAAACCCTGGGAGTTGGTGATAGGGAGGGCTGGCATGCTGCAATTCATGGGGTTGCAAAGAGTCGGACACAACTGAGCAACTGAACTGAACTGATCTGAACTGATAGGACTCACAGAAGGAACCCAGGAAAGATTCCAAGGGAGGTCAATGACATTAATGAGATGGTTTCAAGAGGGGCAAGCTGATGTGATGTGATGGAAGGGATTCAGACCAGTATGGACTTGGAGCCCCCAGTTCCCAACAGCCTCCAGGGGACCACCTCCTCCTTCCTGGCACTGGTGTTCTGAAGGGCAAGGGTGGCCTACATACCTAATGGCTTTCTTATTGCTGTGCTCTCTTCCCTTGAGTTCACCCAGCAGATCATTGCCAGACTAAGTCTCCTAGACACAGTGCTAGGGAGAATGCTTGCTTGCTTACAATTCTTCCAGGTTTCTCCTTTGTCCACCAAGTAAAATACTTTTCTAGCTCTGTACATTCTATGCTTTAAACAGCCTGCTGTCCCTTGACTAAGGAGGTCCTCCTTTGACTCTTTCCTCATGACCTTTCTTCCTAATCCATACCCGCCTTCTAGGACCTCCAGCTCTGCTGTTGAATTCTCGCCCGTCTATCAAGACCTATTTCAGTTATTGGCATTTGGTGTCTTATCTGAAAATCTTGATCTATCCTGATGGATCTTTGAATTCCTATCGTAATTTACACTTCTTTAGAATTACCTAAAATTATTTATACTTATTTATGTAGATAAATGGGGCTTCCCAGGTGGCTCAGAGGGAAAGAATTCGCCTGTCAGTGCAGGAGACTTAGGTTCCATCCCTGAGTTGGGAAGACCCTATGGGGTTGCAAAGAGTGATATCACTGAGTGACTTAGCAGCAGCATGTAGATAAATAATTATATTTATATAATTACATAATATGTACAAATAATTGTATTTGTCTATAATTATGTATCTACATTTAGCTATAATTATTATTTCTATGTAAATTACAGCATCGATCACACGTCTTCTTCAATTATAAGCAAGATTGCTTTATATAGTACCTTTTCTACCTGACTGAAAACTGCTTGATTGGACCTTTCATATTTGTCTGTATTTTTTCTTTCACTTTTTGTTGTGAAATATGGTTATATTACGAAAACATGCACAACCAAAATATATTATTTAATACAGTACTATTATACAAAGAAATCAGCAAGTAGCCAGCACCCAGGTCAGGAAATAAAGCACTGCCAATACCTCTGAAGCCCCCTTCACGTATCCCCACATGTCCCTTCCTGCCTCTCTCCACCATATTCACTGGGTTCTTCTCTTTGGCACCTGCCATGGAAGCCTGGGCTTAACAAGTGGTCAGGAAATGCTTGAAGTATGGACAAACAGATGACAAGGGGGATGCCGCCTAAAGACACATCAGCTGAATTCATTATCCTCACTGGAGAACAGGTCTGAACCTTACACCTCTGCTCAGTGGTGGGTCAGAATTCTCTTCACATGTGAAAGAGGCATATTTTGCTCTCACGGTTGTTTAAAGAGCACCTGGCTTCCCTGGTGGCTCAGATGGTAAAGATTCTGCCTGCAATGCCAGAGACCCCAGTTTGATCCTTAGGTGGGGAAGATCCCCTGGAGGAGGGCATGGCAACCCACTCTGGTATTCTTGCCTGGAGAATTCCATGGACAGAGGAGTCTGGTGGGCTACAGCCTATGGGGTCACAAAGAGCTGGACACAACTGAGAGACTAACACACGGGTGAAGCACACTCAGAAACAGGGGATCGGAATCCTGAGACAGGAAACACTGAGTTTTGTTAAGTGGTGTTCTGAGCTGTCAGGAAGTAAGAGAGAAACAGTGGCTCCTTGGGGCTGGGTTGGGGCTCTCAAGTGCCTCTACCAAGAGCCCTGCAGGCACCTGACTCTTGGGAATAGTGACAGGGAAGGATTCAGGCTGTGACTGTGCTCCTGGGAGAGTTGGCATCTTGAGGCTGAATCTGATTTTCAGGATTTCTTGAAAGCCCCTAAGCAGGCAAATGCCTAGAGTGACCCAAGGGTAATAGAACCAGGGGTGATCATAGCGTCTCACGCCATCTTGGAGCTGTGACCAGTCACCTTTTCAATATTTATGTTTTATTTTTATCTCTGTATTAGAGGGGCATTATTTGTGCACAGGCTGTTAAAAACAGTTCTGAGGGAAACACACTTCCAGCTGCTTCCTCCTGTTTTCTATCTGCTGCATTTATGCGTCTCTGTATGCATTTAACTGTTGCTTATCGGTGTGATTGGGATTTTACAGAGGACAGGGGGAAAATTCCCTAAGGGTAGGTCACCAGTTCAATTGATCTGAAAGAGATTATCTTGGTTAGCCTCTAATAAACCTTAAACTTCCAAGTAGAGCAATAAATAAATACCAAGTAACTTTAAGTTTTAAGAGTTAACTTGCTTCAGTTATATCTTCGTATTTCTATATTTATGCATCAGCTACTCTTTCTCTCATTTAATCTTAAATATGTAAATCCTCAATTTATCTGGAATTACTTAGTGAAAGGCTGATGTGTGAGTGTGGCAGATTATAATATTCCATCACCACCCCTGATCCTCTTTACCTCTTATTCTTTTCATAGCAGATCAAAAAAAGCTGTGTGCGTGCCACAAGAATATATTATTTTAAGAGACTTGGACTTAGAAATTGATTTCCTTGATGAGAAAAAGAAGTCTCCTTCTGACCCAAAGGGTCACTTCATAATCCCGTCACTCTACATCAAAAAACCTTTTTTTTTTTTCTTTTCGGAGAAGATGAGAATATTTTTGAAAAGGAATTAATTTTTCAGCTACAGTAAAAACACTGAGTTGCAGACTTAGCCATCCTGAGAAGAGAGGACTTATTCAGAACACATCTCTTGTGATTAGAACAAGCTCCTGATATATTTTAGGGTCAGGCGGTTTTCTATGGAAATTGGGATTTGTATCACAGAATGAAATTGATATTCTATTTTATTGATGATTTTAAGGCTTAAGTGTGAGTCTTTTTTTTTGTAAAGGGATTTCACTGCTTTCAAATATTTAATAGTGATGGTTACAGGGAGCAAGCTCTCCTTGTGTGTGGATTTAAATTAATAGGCTATTAAACAGCACGTGATTTTCATCACCTTCTGATCGAGGTTCAACTGACAACACTTCAGTCTGCATTTCAGGAATGCCTGTCCAGCAAGGACTGTGGCTCTCGATCCTGGAGCACATTTGAACCACCTGGAGAGCTTTACAAACTGCTGGTGCCCCAGGCCACATTTCTGGAAATTTTGATTCAGTTTGTCTGGAGCCCAAGCCTCACAGTGTTTTAGAAGCTTTCCCAAAGTAATTCTAATGATCATACAGGGCTGAGAACCACTGAAAGATAGTCTATTCAGAAATCACATGGCATTCTTTTATCATTGAGTACCTGTTCAGTTCAGTTCAGTAACTCAGTCGTGTCCGACTCTTTGCGACCCCATGAATCGCAGCACGCCAGGCCTCCCTGTCCATCACCAACTCCCGGAGTTCACTCAGACTCACGTCCATCGAGTCAGTGTGCCATCCAGCCATCTCACCCTCTGTCGTCCCCTTCTCCTCCTGCCCTCAATCCCTCCCAGCATCAGAATCTTTTCCAATGAGTCAGTTCTTTGCATCAGGTGGCCAAAGTATTGGAGTTTCAGCTTCAGCATCATTCCTTCCAAAGAAATCCCAGGGTTGATCTCCTTCAGAGTGGACTGGTTGGATCTCCTTGCAGTCCAGGGGACTCTCAAGAGTCTTCTCCAACACCACAGTTCAAAAGCATCAATTCTTCGGTGCTCAGCTTTCTTCACAGTCAGACTCTCACATCATACATGACCACAGGAAAAACCATAGCCTTGACTAGATGGACCTTTGTTGGCAAAGTAATGTCTCTGCTTTTCAATACGCTATCTAGGTTGGTCATAACTTTTCTTCCAAGGAGTAAGCGTCTTTTAATTTCATGGCTGCAGTCACCATCTGCAGTGATTTTGGAGCCCCCCAAAATAAAGTCTGATACTGTTTCCACTGTTTCCCCATCTATTTCCCATGAAGTGATGGGACCAGATGCCATGATCTTCGTTTTCTGAATGTGGAGCTTTAAGCCAACTTTTTCGCTCTCCACTTTGACTTTCATCAAGAGGCTTTTTAGTTCCTCTTCACTTTCTGCCATAAGGGTGGTGTCATCTGCATATCTGAGGTAGCAGTCTAATATCTGCATTTCTAGACTCCATTGTTTGACTTGCTTGTTTATGGGTGTTCTGATGGAAGATTTCTAATCCCTTTACTAATATAAGCTGCAGAGCATCTATTTGAATCTCTCAAATAAATATTTTAGTGTTCATTTTACTGGTGGATATAATGAGGTTGGGCTTCCCTGGTGGCTCAGATAGTAAGGAATCTGCCTGCAATGCAGGAGATACAAGAGGCGTAGGTCTGATCCCTGGGTTGAAGATTGCCTAGAGAAGGGCATGGCAACCCACTCCAGTATTCTTGCCTGGGAAATTCCATGGACAGAGGAGTCTGGCAGGCTACTGTCCATGGGTTCGTAGAGTCGGACATGACTGAGCAACTAACACTCACTCATAACGAGATTAGAAAATAGTTTTCTCAATTTAGGAGATATATATGTATATATATATGTATATTCACTTTCATATATACAGTTGACCCTTGAATAATGGGGGGGGCACCTAGGGGGTTAGGGGGTGGATTTCAAATAGTCTAAAAACCTCATAACTTGACCATAGGCCCTCCATATCTATGGTTCTGCATTCACAGATTCAACCAATCATGGATTGTGTGGTACTGTAATTTTTATTTAGAGAAAAGAATCTGCATATAAGTGAACCCACACAGTTCAAGTCCATGTTATTCAAGGGTCCACTGTACTAAAAGACATATTTGTGCTGAGGTATTAACAAAATAACGGAATTAAAGGTTCTTGCCTGCCCTTTGACTCTCATCCAAATTCTCTCTCCTCCAGGGACGAGAAATTCCACCATTACTGGCTCTAAGGTCTCACCTCAGTTGGTAATCTTTAAATGTCATTTGATATCCTGCCTCAGATAGCACTAGTTCCTAGTGCCCTAGCAGGAAAGAACGTTTCAGATCCTCTTGGACACAAGGTCAAGGAGAAAGGCACAGTCAGGGTGTGTGACTTCACAGGAGAGTGACCTGTTCAGCGGGCTTCCCAGGTGGCACTAGTGGTTAAGACGCTGCCTGTTCAGAACACTCGATGACATAAATCAAAGCAAGATCCTCTATGACCCGCCTATTAGAGTAATGGAAATAAAAATAAAAGTAAACAAGTGGGGCCTGATTAAACTTAAACTTTTGCACAGCAAAGGAAACTATAAGCAAGGTGAAAAGACATCACTCAGAATGGGAGAAAATAATAGCGAATGAAACAACTGTCTAAGGATTAATTTAGGAAATATACTAGCAGCTCATACAACTCAATACCAGAAAAACAAACAACCCAATCAAACACTGGGGAAAAGACCTAAACAGACATTTCTCCAAAGAAGACATACAGATGGCTAACAAACACATGAAAAGATGCTCAACATTGCTCATTATTAGAGAAATGCAAATCAAAATTACAATGAGATATCACCTCACACTGGTCAGAATGGCCATCATCAAAAAGTCTACAAACGATACATAAATGCTGGAGAGGGTGTGGAGAAAAGGGAACACTCTTGAACTGTTGGTGGGAATGTAAATTAATACAGTCACTATGGAAGACGGTATGGAGATTCCTTAAAAAACTAGGAATAAAACCATCGTATGACCCAGCAATCCCACTCCTAGGCATCTACCCTGAGGAAACTAAAATTGAAAAAGACACATGTATCCCATTGTTCACTGCAGCTCTACTTACAATAGCTGGAACATGGAAGCAACCTAGATGTCCATCAAGAGATGAATGGATAAAGAAGTTGTGGTACATATACACAGTGGAATATTACTCAGTCATACAATGGAATGAATTTGAGTCAGTTCTAATGAGGTGGATGAACCTAGAGCCTATTACAGAGAATGAAGTAAGTCAGCAAGAGAAAGATAAATATCATATACAACTGCATATATATGGAATCTAGAAAAATGGTACTGAAGAATTTACTTACAGGGCAGCAATGGAGAAACAGACATAGAGAATAGACTTATGGACATGGGGAGAGAAGGGGAGAGGGTGAGATGTATGGAGAAAGTAACACGGAAACTTACATTACCATATGTAAGGTAGATAGCCAATGGGAATTTGCTGTATGGCTCAGGAAATTCAAACAGGGGCTCTGTATCAACCTAGAGGAGTGGGATGGGGAGGAAGATGGGAGGGAGATTCAAAAGGGAGGGCATATATGTATACCTATGGCTGATTCATGTTGAGCTTTGACAGAAAACAGTAAGATTTTGTAAAGCAATTATGTTTCAATTAAAAAGTAAATTAAAAAAGGTGAAAACATGGCAAACAGTTATCTGTCATCACTTGAAAGTGGAAAGCAGCTCTTATAACCACCAGCACCACCAAAACATAGTAAGTTCATAATATAATAAAGATTTATTCATTTCCAAAAAATAAGTTAAGAATAGTTCTTTAAATAACTATTTAAGAGCAGCATTTACTTTTAATCACTATGATTAAAGTTGTTGTTTAGTTGCTAAAGAAAAAAAAGAACCTGCCCGCTAAAGCAGGAGACATAAGAGATGTGGGTTTGATCCCTGGGTAGGGAAGATCCCCTGGAGGAGGATCCCATGGACAGAGGAGCCTGGTGGGCTATACAGTCCATGGGGTCGCAAAGAGTCAGACACGACTGAAGCCGCTTAGCATGCTGGCAGGCAACATGTGCAGGAGCTCGGGATGCTATGTTCAGAAGGACCCTGCTTGGCTTCATGTTCTGCTGTTACTGTGTTGACATTCTTGATAATAATTTTTTAACCAGGGTCCTGCTGGTCCTAGGTGTGGCCTCTAAGGACACACTGTGCACTGCAATCCAGTGTGGCCTCTGCCAGGGACTGAGCGGACTCAGAGCAGGTTAATGAGTTGTAAGACCCGTGGAAGGACTAGAGTCCCTGTGGCTCTAGAGTCCCTCTGGCTGCAAGCAAGCAGAGATGAGGGGCTTAGGCAAATACCCACTATTACCAAGGGAACTGAGGAGGGCATATGTGGTGCCCTGTCTATTCCACAATGACACTGTGGACAACTGCTCATTGACCAAGGACCAGCTATAAGCCTGGCCCTAGGCTAAGCACTGGGGATGCCATACTAAGCTATCCTGGAGGATACGCCCAGCAGCAACAGTCGGCCATAATCACCCAGGGAAAGGGCTCCGGCACAGAATGTATGAGAGTACAGGACCAGGGATGTTCCCGGCCGTGGGAACACCAGCCAAGGATGCCTCACTCAACTTGCCCGGGTCAGGAGAGTAGGACGGGTATGCTCAGGGAGAAGGACCACTCGTAACTGGCCACATGAAGAGGAGGAATCAGAATATCCCGGAGAGAGGGAGCAGCATGTGCAAAGGCACGGGGGCACAAGAGAGAAAACTGCCTTAGAGGAAATGAAACGACGTGCAGCGTGGCTGGAAATGCCAGCCAAGGGGAGAATGTTAAGAGATTACTTTGGAGAGGAGGATGGGAGTAAGGTGTTTGATGGGGCTCACAAGTCATAGAAGATAAGATCTCACTGTGGCATTTTACTACACCACAGAACTAAGCAACGGCTTCGCATGCATTCTATCATCTCTTCTTCACAAAGACCTTATGAGTTGGAAGAGAGGCAGGGGTCAACCCCACTGACAGAGCGGGGAACTGTGGCTGAGGTGAAGTAACTTGCCCAAGGTAATACAGCTAGTAAATTGCAGAATTAGGATTCAGATGCAGATGTGTCTCCCAAGAGGCCAGAGTCCCAAACCACCGTATCACATAGGTACATTTGGACTTGAACTTTGAAGAAATGGGAAATTATTAGAGGATTTTAAATGCTAGGTGACACAGAGCGCTTAGAAGTTTAGGAGGTGAGTCTGCTATAACACTCTGAGTTTCATTAAGCGCTTCTAGGGTTCATTTCATCAATTGAGGGGCTACTGCTTTTCCCTCTTCCTTCTCTGGCCTATTTTTTGGAGCCTGAAAGACTCAAAGAAACCCAAACTGGTCATCTTGACTTCTAATAGGGAAACTGGATAAAATTAGGTGGGGCAGACCATGGAACTTAAGGCTGGAAATGAAGATTCCAGTTTGCCTGTGGGTTCAGCCTCATTATGGAGAATCATCTCTACGTGGCAGGCTGATATATAAAAGCCAAGAAATAAAATAATCCCAAACGATAATTTTCCTTGTATAATTAAAAACAATACGTCTTTACACAGCCTGGCAAAATTTAGTAAAAATGAGCACACGAAACAAAACACACAAGTAAAAATCAACTAAAAACCTCTCCAATCTTGCCCCCCTGCCCTCTGTTTCTTACAGAGTCATTTTCTACCTGGCACTTCCCTTCCAAACCTCCTTGAAGGATTCTTCACCCACCACCCCAGTCTCCTCCCCTATAACTCTCTCCACTGTCTTTTCATCTTTGCGACCTTCTGTACCTGGTATTCTCAACGTTTGCACTTTCAGAGGAATAGTGTGATCAAATGGAAAAATGCTTTGGGGTCTGCCACTGCTGTGTTCAAGTCCCAGGAAATTTTGACCCCCAGGGCTCCATTTCCTTATTTTACAAAAATGTAAGTTCATATCCACCCAGAAGGCTTGCTGGAAGTAAATGAGACAAAGTATTTGAGAGAATTTGGTCTCTTGTAGGTTACCTTTTGGTTTGTTCCATTTCCTTCTTCCATCTGAGATCTCTTCCCTGTAGCTTAGATGGTCAAGAATCTGTTCTGAATGCAGGAGACCCGGGTTCGATCCCTGGGTCAGGAAGATCCTCTGGAGAAGGGAATGGCTACCCACTCCAGTATTCTTGCCTGGAGAATCCCATGGACAGAGGAGCCTGGTGGGCTACAGTCCCTGGGGTCTCATAGAGTCAGACACGACTGAGCAAATACTGCTACTAACTGAGACCTCAGCTCAAGTGCCTTGCCCATCTAACACTTCTCAAATCCATAGCCTGTCCTCATGAATGTCCCTGACCCAGATCCCTCTCCACCTTCTGTCCCTTCAGCAATCAGAGGCCCCATGGTAATACCTGGCTTTGCAAATTATTTACCCCTTTTGATGTGTATATTAGGAACTTCTCCAGTCTTTTCCTTGGGGGCAGAAGCCAAGTCTAATCATTTTTTAAAACATCCTACAGCGTTCACTGCAGGGGTATATATACAGAAAGAAAGTCACAAATGGAGCTTCCTCAGCCTTCAGGAAAGGGCACATATAATACGTAAGGAACTGGATAGTTTCCCACCATTAATGTTAATGAAATAATAATTTACTGGAATTCCTTAAGCTTTTTATTCTATGCTTATTCAGGGCTTATGACTTTGCCCATGGCTTCTTATTTATCAGTTCATGTATCACCATTATCGAGTTCCTCAAAAGCTTGTTGAAATACAAGCTCATTGTTCTTTGTTCCAGAAGAGGCAGGTGTGGTTACACTTGATTTTTATAGAAGAGTCCTCAAGCGAATCTCTCAGGATGTGGGACTCTCATTAACTTCAAATGTATAGAAGTGCGATTTTTTTTTTCTCTTTTTTCCTACTTGTACATAATTCTATTAGAAAGGAGAAACCCAAAGAGGGAGATTGGAAGGAGTAGGACTGTTCAGCTGTGTCTGACCAGGCCAGGTCCTCAGCAATAACCACCACAGAAGCACCAATGGCCACGCCTGAATGCTGGTACTCGGTAGGAAGCCAGGCACCAGGGGAATCCTTTCAATTCTCCTCACCATCCAGTAAGTAGGTACTCTTCTCCCCACTTTACAGATGAGAAAACTGTGGTGCAGAGAAGTTAGGTATTTCACCTAATTTTACTCAGCCGCAAATAGCACAGCCAGTGCGTAGCCCAGATATTTGGTTCCAGAACCTGAACGCCTCGTCTCTCTGGTCTGCTGCCCAAGCAGCCCCGTGACTTCTAAGCCTGGCTTGTTGGCTTATGTGAGTTTAGATAGACCGTGAGAGGGAAAGGCCAGGCTGAGGGAGCCACAGGCTCTCACAGGAACGCGCCGATGACTTCTCGCATCATGCCCAGACATCCACGTGTGTGCCTGTGTGAGGGTCACAGGAGAGTATTTGAAAGTCCTGTGACTGTGTATTTCCTTGTTGTTGTTCAGTCGCTAAGTCATGTCCAACTCTTGGCAACCCCATGTACTGTAGCACGCCAGGCTTCCCTATTCCTCACCATCTCCAGGAGTTCGCCCAAATTCACGTCCATCGAATCTGTCCGTTGAATCTGTACTTCCTGGTGTTCAACAAATAACCTCTGTGTGGGGAGGGGTCTCCGCTCAGGTCTGCCCCACCTTTGTATATCCGGGAAAGCTCTCCTTTCTTGAACCAGGAAGTGGCCTCAGAAAGCTCTAGAAAGCCACCTTCAATGGATGACAGTAGGTGTGGGGGATGAAAGCTGTTTGTTATGCTTGCCCTAGTTCCCAGGGTGTAGAAATCTTGTTGTATTTGTATTTAGTCCTAAGCATATAGTTGGTCTTCACCAAATGAATGATTGAATGAATGAATCCTTATGGAACTCAAGCCCATTTGCATTTACCATGGATTCTACTGTGTGACTCCGATTAAAACCAATGGTTTTAATCAAGGCAGAATATCTTCTTTAAACACAAGGATTAGCCTCCATGAAAAGAGAAATGTAAACAGGGCTCTAATTAGAGAATTTACTAATTATTCTTCCCTGCTGAGGACATTAGCTGGGGTTTAGTCTTTAGCTGTGACAGCCGTACGACTTTCCCTTTATCTCCAGAAAGGGAAAAATTGACTGGAAAGATTCATTTCAATACCCCGATTCCTTTCCCGCTCTCTTTCACCCTCAAAAAAAAAAAAAAAAAGATATTCCAGCATGAAAGATCACAGACTCAGCCCCAAACAGTGGACCCAGGTTGATGGCATTCAGGAAACTGCTCACTCTTGGAGCCCCAACTGCTGAGGCAAAGATAAATCGGCAGGAAGATTTCTTTGGAATGATGTGAATTTAATGAATCATGAAAAATATCCCCAGCTGTTCTTAAATTTAAGGGAGATTGAGTGATAACAAAAGATAGTTTCCCTCCCTCTTAGATGTAGGTTGGAGCGGAAAGAGCTGTGGTTAAAAAAAAAAAACCCCGAGGCCAAAAGCTTGCCTTTTCTTTCCCATCTCTTCTATTGTTGAAGGGGAAAAAAGCTGTCTGCAGTCAGCAGCCACTGAAGGGCATGATGAAGAGTGTTTGCTATTACCAGACTTGAAGAATTCTCTACTCTGATTTCAAAGATCAGGCTGCCCTTGCAGGCAAACATTTAGAAAGTGACGGGCTTTTCTCTCACCCCCTCCCCACCCCCAACCACCACCATCCTTACATTTTTATCCAACTCCTTTATTAACACATTGACTGACTGAAATTAAAAATAATGATTCGTCCTTTCCTCATCCCAGCTGCTGCACCCCTGACTTCCCCAGCCCTCGAAATCCTTATTAACCCATTGATTAGTGTGGGCTCCAGGACTGTCCTCAGCTGGGAGATCTAAGCCAGGCCATTGTGGTATTGGCTAAGCTTCAGGGATTCCCAATTTAGATCCCGGAGATCTGTACTGGAGGGCTCAGAGGAGGGCTTGCAGGACACATGTGACTTCCCTTCTTAGCCCTTCGTACCCTCCAGCCCTCTGCCTTGGCAGTCACGGTCTGAGCCTGCCATGGGCCACCCAGGAGGCTGGCCCTGGGCACAGTGATCAGGTGCTCAGTTGGTTCTCCTTCCCTGAAAAAGCACTGGTGGGTAGTTGTGAAGGTCTGGAAGAAATGCCTGCTCACCTCTGTTACCCTGGGGTCTGTTCCCTGTCTAGAGAAATTTCCCTTTCCTTCAAGGTGAGTGGAAAAGGCTAACAGATGATAAAGCACGACTATTTTTTTTTCCTTAAGTCAATTTTTAACTTCTAAGAATGAGTGGGAGATGTACTTGAGAGACAGGAAAGCTAGCTTCCCTGGGTTAGAAGGAGTTCAGAGAGGAGCATGGGTGATGCAGGGGGTGATATGCTGAATACTGAAGACAAACTTAAAACTTTCCAATCACACCATCACACTCCTGGGCGTTTATCTTTTAAAAATGAAACATGTCCATATAAAACCTATACAGGATTGTTCATAGTAGTTTTATTTATTTTCATTCCAAAATGGAAATGATCAATGAAGATTTACAATGTGCTAGACATGATGTTAAATGCCTCTTACATGTGATGCATCAAAAAAAAGGTAAACTCAAAACAAAAGACAAAATGAAAACACAATCCCTCCAACAAGTGGATAATTGCAGTTGCCTGTTGAGCAAAGTGAACCTGGCAAGATTTTAGCAATAGAAAACTTACTCTTCTTCATCACTCTTTCCAAACACTGTTGGATCCCTTTTTCTTCCTAGTGGGTGATAAGTTAGGCAGGTCCATAGCCTGGGCTGGAGAGGGCAATGGCACCCCACTCCAGTATTCTTGCCTGGAGAATCCCATGGATGGAGGAGCCTGATAGGCTGCAGTCCATGGGGTCGCTAAGAGTCGGACACGACTGAGCAACTTCACTTTCACTTTTCACTTTCATGCATTGGAGGAGGAAATGGCAATCCACTCCAGTGTTCTTGCCTGGAGAATCCCAGGGATGGGGGAGCCTGGTGGGCTGCCGTCTATGGGGTCGCACAGAGTCGGACATGACTGAAGCGACTCAGCAGCAGCAGCAGTGTATAAATGTCAATGCTATTTTCTCCATTCATTCCATTCTTTAGCCATGACACCAAAGCCTGATCCATAAAAGAAAAACAATTGATAAACTGAATGAAAGTACAGACTGCAAGAAAATATTTGCAAACCATGTATCTGAAAATGAGCTTATATTTAGGATATATGGAGAATTCTCAGAGCTCAACAGTTAAAATGAAAACAAACCGTTTAGTTGTAAAATGGACAAACAGCAAAGATGTGATGGCAAATGAGCATGTGAAAAGATATTCACCATCACCAAGGAAGTGAAAATTAAGATCCCAATGAGATTTTACTATACACCTATTCTGATAAGTGTATAGTAAAGTTTAGTTGTTGTTAGAACAACCAAAATTAAAAAATCGTAAAACTACACAATGTTGGCAAGGCTGTGGAGAGTCTGGATCTCTTGCATATTGCTGGTAGAAACTTAAAATGTTACAGCCACTCTGGAAAATAGTTTGACTGTTTCTCAAAAAAAACCAAACCAAACTAAAGATAAGCCTTCAAGTACAATCACACCATCACACTCCTGGGCGTTTATCTTTTAAAAATGAAACATGTCCATATAAAACCTATACAGGATTGTTCATAGTAGTTTTATTTATTTTCATTCCAAAATGGAAATGATCAATGTTCTAAAACAAGTGAATGGTTAAACAAAAGTGGTACATCCATCCCATGAATACTACTCTACAGTAAAAGGAAAGGAATTCTTGATACACCCAGCAGCTTGGATGGATCAAGGGCATTATACTGATTTTTTAAAAAGCCAATCTCCAAAGGTCACAAGGTGTGTGATGCATTTCTCTAACAGTCTTAAAATTACAAAATCATGGAGATGGAATACAAATGAGTGATTTCCAGGGGTTAGAAATGGTGGGGATGAGAGTGATGAGGGAGGAGGGTTTGACTAGATAAGGGTAGCCCCCAGCAGATCTTTGTGGAGATGGAGCAGTTCTGTATCTTGATTTCCCTGGTAGTTGGTGTTTGCATGAATCCACCTGTGTGATAAAATGATTCAGAACTATACAAACACAGGGCACCAGGGTCCTGGTTTTGATATTGTCCTGTAATGTCACATGTAACTGTCAAAGGAAACTGGATAAAAAAGAATCCTGAGAGCTCTCTGTACTATCTTTACAACTTCCTCTGAGTGAACAATTATTTCAAAATTAAAAATAGAAGATAAAATAATGCATCTTGCAGTATGCAGCATTACTTTCCAGCGCCATATTGAAAACTTCAATGTCTCATCCTATATGCAGAGGGAGACGAGTCAGAAGCAGAGCTTCTTCCCTCCCCAGCCCTGCCAGGTCAGGAAGTCTGCCGCATTATCAGGGCAGGCTAAGCCCTGATGTTGAGATTCCCTGGTGGCTCAGACTTTAAGAGCATCCGTGTGCAATGTGGGAGATGCGGGTTCGATTCCTGGGTGGGGAAGATTCCCTGGAGAAGGTAAATGGCACCCCACTCCAGTACTCTTGCCTGGAAAATTTCATGGATGGAAGAGCCTTGTAGGCTACAGTCCATGGGGTCGCAGAGTCAGACGTGACTGAGCTACTTCACTTTCACTTTCCTTCAAGCCCTGCCGCACTAAAAACAAAACAACAACTTGAAATTTTAGTATTTTAGTGTAAAAAATCCTTTGCCATGTATGTCCACTGAGGGTAGGGTAACTCTCTTTCAGGCTGTGATCTGGGTATCCAGGCTCCTTCCATCTTGTGGTTCTGCCATCTTTAACCTATTTTCTCCATGATCATTCCTGGAAAGTGAAAGCGAAAGTCGCTCAGTCTGTCCAACTCTTTGTGACCTCATGGTCTATACAATCCATGGAATTCTCCAGGCCAGAATACTGGAGAGGGGAGCCATTCCCTTCTCCAGGGAAGCCCCCTCATTCTTGGAGAAGAAGACAAAGAGTGGAGGATCAAGCAGGAGACTTTGGGGCTAGGCCCACATCACCCTCACTTGTGGTCTATTGACCAGAAGGTAGGCATCAGAATGCAGATTAACTGCAAGAGAAATTGGGAAAGACAGTCTTCCTGCATGCTCAGGAGTGGCATGTGTAGCTGCAGTGAGGATTCTGTGGTAGAGTTTGTGCGTGGTGGGTGACGAGATGCTGCATTCCCACAGAGAGAGGTGACTTGGATAGCTTCTTTTCTTCTTCCTCATCATTCACATCTGCCAAGTCTGATCTCCCCAAGGAGGCAAGAAATGAGTAGAGGAAAAAAAAATGTCTTCTCCTGGTGTGTGATCTGTGGTTGGCTCTGTGCCGGGCCCTGGCCCTGTCTCTTTTCCTCACTAGGCATCTTGGTGGGTTGTCTGGAGACACTGTTTGCCCCGGCAGGGACCTCCTACGGTACCACTTCTTTACACAGTGAGTCACCTTCCAGCCGACTGTGTGTGACGCTCATTCCCCTTCTGCATCTACAGGCACACCCAAGCCCCTTTCTGTGGAGTTATGTCACCCTGCCATCTGAGGCAGATGGTGAGTCCTCTTGGGCAGGGTCCTTTGAGGTGACTCAAGCCTGAGCCGCAGGAAACCTCACATCTTTATTCCACCAGAAGCTGGAAGGGCCCTGTTTTGTCATGAGAGGAAGCTTTAACCGCACTGTTGTCTTAGGGTTTTTAGGCAAGAGTCAGGCAACACAGGCCGTTTCCTCCCAGGAACTCTATCACTCTACTCTTCACTACAGCCCGTAGGGTCTCCTCACTTGGCCTGAGAAAGGAAAACCCCTTTTCCTATCTGTGTAAGTGAGCGAGAAGGGGGAAAAAAATCCATCCTCTCCAGACTTACTCAACTCAGTGTCCTGGTCTCCTGTTACATATGGGCAGGAATGAATGACGGATTGCAGGACGTGCATCTAGCTTTGCCATCTGACAGCAAGCCCTGGTGGGTGACTGGACTCCTCTATTCAGAATATGGGGCTGTTTAACCCCCGTTGTCCTCAGCTTTGAGGTCCCAGCCAAAATGCAGAGTGAACTGGGAATGTTGCACTGAATACCCTGTTAAATAACATTATTCCCTTGTTATAGTTGTTGGTCCTGAGGTTCAAAATAGATAAGGAGTTTAGGCAAAGCCCACAGCTATACAACATATATGGATTTCAAGAGCTATGGACTATGGTGGCCAAGATACAGTAGCTGAGTTGAAGAAAGGGAATATAATTGTATTTAATTTTGGTAAGTCAATGTGTTTACACAAAGTAGAGGAGAGTTGGTTTAATGTGGTGGGTACCTGCATGCATGCTCAGTAGCGTCCAACTCTTTGCAATTCCATGGACTGTAGCCTACCAGACTCCTTTGTCCAAGGAATTTTCCAAGCAAGAATACTGGAGTGGGTTGTCATTTCTTCCCTTAGGGGATCTTCCTGATCCAGGGATCGAACCCAAGTCTCCTGCATCTCCTACACTGATAGGCAGATTCTTTTCTGCCGTGCCACCTGGGAAACCCAACGTGGGACTAGTCGTAGATTAGAAAGGCAACAAAACTAGACTCTTTTAATCATTTGTTCCCATGAGTTTCTTTGCTCTCTCACTCTAACCTTCCTAGTTTCTGACACTTCTTCATACCTCTAATCCACCCAGCAACATGGACAGACCTAAAGAATATTATGCTTAATGAAATGTCAGACAGAGAAAGACAAATATTGTATAATGCCACTTACATGTGGAACCTAAAAATTCATACAAACAAATGTATATGCAAAACAGAAAGAGACTCATAGAAATAAACTATTGGTTTCCACAGAGAAGAGAGAATGGAGAAAGGGCAAATTAGGGGTATGGGATTAAGAGATACCAATCCCTATGTATAAAACAAGTAAGCAACAAGGATATATTGAATAGCACAGGGAGTTATAGCCATCATCTTGCAATAAGTTTTAATGGCATATAATCTGTAAAAATACTGAATTACAGTGCTCTCTACCTGAAACTAAAATAATGTTGTAAATCAACTATACTTCAATAAAAATCCCTCAAATGATCATGGAAACAGCTGTGACCAGGGGGCTTTGTAAGGGAGAAAATTTGTTCAGGAAAACAATTTGAAAACTTGAAGGTGTGGGTTAAAAGATGCCTGCAAAACAGAGCTGATTTGCCAAAGCATCGCGTATAAGAACTGGAACATGCGTTTGGGGGCAGGAAGAGCAGGGACAAAGGGAGGGAGATTGGGAAGAAACAGGGTGCATGAGCAGCGAGGCGGGCAGCTGGGCCTGCAGAGGGGAGCCCTGGAGAAGGATTCTAAGAGCAAACGTGCCACATTATGTGACTTGGGGTGTAAACATTGCCATCTCCCAACCTTCAGTTAAGGCTTCTGAGCCTCGATGCCTTTTGTACACACTGTTGGGGAGGAGTGAGATCAAGGGCAGAGCAGCCTTTCTAAGTCCAGGTTGGCGAGGAGTCCAGAGGAGAGACGCTGGGTAAAAAGAGGAGTAAGGTCAAGGGCTTATTGAACACAGGCTTGGAGGTCGCCGTGGTCCTGAGAGGTCCGCCCCTGGGAACGTGCAATCTTGAGGAGGGCGTTCGGCTTCCTGCAGGACATCGCATAGTCAGCTTGAGCTAATTTAGCCCAAGCCTCATGTGACGGGGTGACGGCAGCTGACATCTGGGTTGCACTCAAAGAGTCAAAAATCCTCTTAAGAATATGCTTTGTAACTCTTTCCTCACTAAACTTTTTACCCAGCTTGCTAAAAAGAATCGCTATGATACGGCTTCTACTTAATGTGCTATCCCCAGCCTTTGTGAAGAGGTGCTCTGTGTGTGTGTGTGTGTGTGCGTGTGCTCAGTTGTGACTGATGCTTAGCGACCCCAGCCCTTGTGAAGAGGTACTCTGTGTGTGTGTGCGTGCTCAGTCAGGTCTGACTCTTTGCGACCCCGTGGACTGTAGCCCACCAGGCTTCTCTGTCCATGGGATTCTCCAGGCAAGAATACTGGAGTGGGTTGCTGTGCTAGAGAGGAACTAAATAAACACAAGAGAGGGTCAGAGTAAGGATGAGAGACCCAAGTGGTATGAGTAATAGGATAAGCTGACCCTCAGCTCACAATAATTTAGTTTGATCAGTGAGTGAGCAAAGAAATAGTTCTGTGTGTGTGCGTGAGTACACGTGCTCTGGAGAGCAGTGCTTCCCCAGTTTTAATGTGCCCACCAACCACTCAGGACTCTGGGATGGAGTGGACAGTGGTTGATGAGATTTCTGCATTGCCAGCAGCTTGCAGGTGATACTGTGGTTTCTGGTCTGAGCAACACTGTTTCAGAGAGTTTGGAGCATGAGGCAGTAACCATCTAACCCAGAAGGACATTAATGAGGTCAAAGGAAAAAGGGAGAGATGAAAAATATCAGAGTGTACACGAGGGGATAAGAGTGAAGGGAAAATAGAAGGAGAGAAGATGAAAACAACCACTTCCACAACAGTGAGCCAGGAATCTCCGGAAAGGGACAGAGGAAGTCACCAGTAATTGTTCCAAAACTCCTTGATTTTTATCTCAGTGATATATGTTGCTTTGCCCCCTATTAAGTAGCACACATTCTTTGTGTCCTAACAGTGCTTTAAGTTTCAAGGCTGATTCTCTAGTCATTCGCCAGTATTTATTCATATGAGTTATAGAACGCCAGTACTAGCATCAATATATAGCCCACCAGTTAGGGACAGAGCCAGTGCTATGATACACCCGTTTCCTGTATGGATGGACCTTACAAACTGGTGGAGAACATCAGACCCAACACTCAGGAAATTAAATTTCAAGTCAAGTAAATTAGGCATGGAGCCTAATACTGCACATTTTATATTTAAGAAGAAAATTTTCATCCATTTCACCTTTTTCCTATCATTTGTTGATTCAGGGAAGACAAGCTTGTCATGATTTCATGGAGGAAGAAAGAGAAGCCCAGAGAGGTCAGGTGACTTATCCAAGGTCACGTGGCTGCCAAGCCGCAGAGCCTGCCCAAGGAGTCCTCTCTTCTTGTTCCTGTTCTTCCCATTAACCTGCCCACTGAGGGCAATGAAGCCTCCCGTGTTCCACTTTACCCACCATCCTGTTTTTCTCTAGCTTCAGGAGTCAAGGTTCTCAATACTCAGCATTTAATTGGTTTTGAGTTCAGTTAAACTCCCTCGTTCAAAATCTAAACCAGTTAAACAAATTTCCCAGAAAACCAAAATAATCTTTCAGCAAAGTTCACTGCCAGGTCATATCTGTCTAAGTAAAAGTTGTTTTCAGGATACAAGTCGTTAATAGCAGTGGGGAATAATGAAAGCCTCTTTGCAAGTGAATTTCTCCATTGCCTACTGCTTGGGTTCCAAAAAGCCCATAGAGCCCAACTTCTCTTACAGATATGTATGTTCATGTAAAATGTGTGTTTATACATGTGTGTACATGCTGAGAACATCATTTTGCTAATCACTTGCAAAGAGCTAACAATTTCTTCCCCTAATGTCATCACGTTAATTTAATGCTACTGTTATTGTAACTTTATAATGAAGTTTAACTTTAAACAATTCTGTAAACTGACAAGTTTAAAAAGAGTAATGCAACTGAATTTTCACCTAAATGGCTCACACTGGGCAATGCCTGCTTACAATACCTTATAATGTGCATACAAGTTAACTAGTCAATTGGAATTTGCTTTGGAAGGGAGTCTGGTGGTGATGGGAGTGGTGATAGAAAGGGTGACAGTGAGCCAAGTTTCACCCTTAGTGGGGTTTTCTCATGCTCCCGTGGGACCCACCAATAGAACAGACCAGGGCCATCGTTCCCCTGTTGCCTCTTGACCTTATGGTGGTGAACAGAACCTGTAAAGGATGTGCTAGAGATTCTGGCTCTCAGTTCTTAATCCTGTCCCCACCCACCAAATACATTTCCACTTGCTCCTTAATGTCTTTTCCTCCATTTTGCCATTTCTTAGTCTTTTCATCATCTTAACACCTTCACATTTAAGAGTAGGTATGACTGAAGTGAACAGTTTAGAAAAATCCAGATAGTGATATTTCTTTCCCATTCCCCACCTGATGCAGTAATTCTTGGAAGGATCTTCCACTTGGCTCGTCTTCTCCAGGCTCTGAAATGTATAGTTCAGAAGGGGGCAAGGTAGGGGGAGCTGAAGATGGGAATTCTTGAAAGTTGCTTGTTGCTGGAGATTTGAGGGTATTAATCAGTCCTCATTGTCATCAAGATTATCGTCATCACCCCCCATCATCATTACTACCACCACCGTGACTGCTATCACCATCACTGCCGCCAACATTATCATCATCACCGTCTCTGAGGAACCAATGGAGATGCTTCGGTTATCTACAGGAGATAGAAAACTAAGGCCTGGGTAATTGAAGTGATGTTTTGGATGGGGGAGGCTGGTGGGCTGCCGTCTCTGGGGTCGCACAGAGTTGGACACGACTGAAGCAACTTAGCAGCAGCAACAATTCGGTGATAGCTGTGTGTTTGAACTTGGACTTATGACTCCTGTTGGGGAACTATGATGGAGTTGTTTGGGGCTATTGTAAGGAATGTATTAAAGGTCATGTATTAAAAGAGCATGGATAATCCTGGATATCAGTCTCTTTTTGTTTTTGTTGTGTATTTATTATTTTTTGGGGGGGGGGTGCCAAGAGGCTTACAGGATCTTCATTTCCCTACGGGAGATTAAAACTGCACCCTCAGCAGTAGAAGTACCTGGTCCTAACCACTGGACCACCAGGGAATCCCCCAGTCCTTGCTTTTGTTTGTCAGATGCTAATGACTCCAGAGGAGATTTAGTCAGTAGATTTCTCAAGTATTCTTTCAAAAAATAAAACAGCAAATAATTTTAAAACTAATAACCATAAAACTTCAGTAATAAGATATCTGCTAATTTGGATAATTTATATTAAAAAATCAGACGTTTTTTTATTTCAAGACAATGTCTTCTAAGCCAATTAGCAAAACAAGTTTGTAGGGGATGATGTTTAATTACCTGAGGAGCCAAACCTTATCTATACAAATATTATGTGTATGGAATGAAACATTTATAAGATTTTATCACTTGTTCATTAAAACTAATCTCCAGAAACTCATTTGGCAACACTCTTATTTGATGATGTTTAAATATTTGAAAAGTAAACCATTTTTTTTTTAAAGAACTCTTCTGTAATCACTCTAGCCAGCTTTTTGCAAACTTTTTTTTCCCCATAAAAATCTGAAATTATAAGTGTTAGCTCATGTGTTTTGCTTTGTTTCATTTAGGTTGATGGTGGGAGAGCTGGTCTTCTCTTGAAGGAACATGGGTAGCAAAATCAAATCAGTCAGTATCCACTGATTCTCAGCTAAGCTGGGCTAATGGTAGGGCATCTGAGGGTAACAGTGGATCGAACATCAGTTTGTGCTTCTCTCCTAGTGAATATCTGTGTTTGCCCTGGAGATCCAGAAGCAACTTAGGGTGTTGAGAATATAGGTCAGCACTGCTTTATGTAACCGTCCCCCTTTTTTGTTTTCAGTTGGGAGACCAGGGCAAGGGTAACTGTCCATAGAGGTCATCCCTCCATACTGAGCCTGGGGCCTGTCCAAGGAGACAGAGTCCAGTTGATGTTGGATGTTCACTGGCTGGTGTCAGCAAATGAGAGGGAATGTGATGAAATCTCCCATTCAGGTGTTTTAAGCAAAAATGGCAGCTCAACTATTTAGTCCCACCTTCTTTTCTGAGGAAGTGTCTAGAGCCAGACAATCTGGGTTCACCATCACTAACTATGGGGTCATGGATGTGTGTGTCTCAGTTTCCTCACAAGTACAAAGCAAGAATAAGGACAGCATTTACTACATAGTATTCTCCTGAAGAAAAATGAGAAATGTCAGCAAAGAACTTAACCTTACTGGCAGCTGGTCCTCACCAAACTGTTTCTCTACCCCCAAGACCAATAGCAGCCATTTACTGAAAATTTGCTGTGTGGCAGGCACCATATTAACCTTGTTATGGATATCTTATCTTGACAACAACTCTATGTGGTAGTTATTTTCACCCTATTTCATAGATGAGATAAGGGAGTCACGGAATTTCCACAGCTGGGTCAAAGTGAAAGTGAAAGTCACTCAGTCATGTCCAACTCTTTGCGACCCCATGGACTGTACAGTCCATGGAATTCTCCAGGCCAGATACTAGAGCGGGCAGGTAGCCTTTCCCTTCTCCAGGGTATCTTCCCAACTCGGGGATAGAATCCAAGTCTCCTACATTGCAGGCTGATTCTTTACCAGCTGAGCCACCAGGGAAGCCCAAGAATCCTGGAGTGGGTAGCCTATCCCTTCTCCAGTGGATCTTCCTGACCCAGGAATTCGAACCGGGGTCTCCTGCATTGCAGGTGGATTCTTTACCAACTGAGCTCCCAGGGAACTGAGCTACAGTTGGGTCAAGGTCACACATTAATGAATGAAAGAACTGGGATTCTAACCTGGTTTTGTCTGACACAAAAACTTGTGACCTTCCCCTCCACAACGGTGAAAACAAAGAAAACAAAAATAACCCTGTCATCAGCACACTTGATGTCCCCCAAGAAGGCTGGTAGATCATTCTGAGACCATAAACTCTAAGGTGACAGAGCGGTGGCTGTGATTTTTTTTCTGTACCATCTAGCAGAGTACTGTGCGCAGTACTGTGCGCAGAAGACACTCACTTAACAGAGGCCTTCTGGTGTTGTTACAACCGTTGCTGATGACACTCTGAGTTCCTACCTCAGGCGTGGCGTGTAGGCTGAGGCCCTGCACACAAGCACTGCCTAAGGATACAGGAAGCTCCATGGTGGTGTGGGTGGTGTTTTGGGTCAGGGGAGACTCAGGGAGCCCCACAAATCCTCATACACTAATTCCATCCAATGCTCAGAAAGGGTCAGACCAAGTTACTTATTTCAAGGTCTGATGAAACAGAGTGGAGTTACCTGTGGATTATACCTCCCTTTTCCTGTACTTCTCTTTTTTTCGTTCAAACCACAAATAAGGAAAGATTGATAGCTGGAGTGGAAAAACCCATGGTGAGGCCTCACCAATCCAGGTCTAGCTGGGGTGGGGGAGATCCTCCTTCCTCGTCTGTTTGTTTAAAGATAAAGAGGCCCTTTCTCTCCACATGGGGTCCAGCAATGTAACCATAAACTGTATTAATGCATGTCAGAAAGTACCTGCTCTGCTGGGCTATGTGGGGAGGGACATGAACCCTTGAACCCTGGGTCTTGATCATTTTGGGCTAAGATTCCCCAAACCCTTCAATTCAAAAATGTTATTCTTGAAGTGTTTTGTTCTAGTGTCTCATACCCCATGTTTAAAATTTAAAAAAAAAATTCAGAGCCTTTTGTATTTCTAATATACATAGAGCCTGGAATTTCAGATCTGCCAATAATTCCCTCTTTCAAAGGAAAAAAAAAGTCATTTTTTTTCCTTACTGGAATTTTTTCATTCCTTCCCACCCACCCCATCTCCATTTCTCATTTCCTCAGGAAACCATTTAGCTGGAGACAGAGGGAAAGTTTTCCAACACACTTCCCCAAGCCCCACAGACTCATGCACACCCAGAGAGCTATTCAGCACCAAGAACCTATGTTGCAATGTACTCAGCCTTGCCCCTAACGACGTCTGCCTTCAGTTCTCTGGAGCATTGGAAGGTCCTGTGGTGAAGGCAGTCTTCACTGTGGCTAATACTAGTCATCCTTCAGGAACCCTTGGAGGTGCTCAGGTTGGCCTCTGGGTATCTGCCCTTTGCTCCAGACTGTCAATCAATGGGGCAAATCTGGAGTCATTATGGTACTTGCGTGGTGTCTCCAGACATGACCATCTCTGGGCTTTCTAAAGTAAAGGAGAGTAAGGTAGGCACTCCTGGCTGATTTTATGGGAGTATGTTGCCATTCTCTCCATTGAACAAATGTTTGGAAATTTTACCATGTACTAAATCATGTTTCTTGGACTGCAAAGATATCAAACCAGTCAATCCTAAAAGAAATCAACCCTGAATATTCATTGAAAGGACTAATGGTGAAGCTGAAGCTCCAATACTTTGGCCACCGGATGCAGAGATCTGACTCATTGGAAAAGACCCTGATGCGGGGAAAGATTGAAGGCGAGAGGAGAAGTGGGTGGCGGAGAATGAGATGGATATGTAGCATCACGAACTCAATGGACTTGAATTTGAGCAAACTCTGCGAAACAGCGCAGCACAGGGGAGCCTGGCATGCTGCCGTCCATGGGGTCACAGAGAGTCAGACATGACTTAGCAACTGAACAACAACAACGAAAACAGTGTTTCAGATGCTGGGAAGATAAATGGTGAACGAGGCAAAGTTCCCGCTCTCAAGTTTACTTTCTAGCTTAAGGGGCAGGAGTGATGAGTAGAGAGGGCAAAATCAAGAGAAGATAATGCAGGAACCAAGAAAGCAAATAAATGAACAAAATACATCTCTTTCGTGATGAGCTATGAAGCACTCAAATGTCGTTTTCGAAAAGTGACTAATCTCCTTTCTGCCTGCAGTTCCTGGGAACCCTTCCTCTCCAGTGTGATTCTGGAGTTATTGACATGCCTCTGGGCTCTGGGAGTCTTGTTGGTGGATGATTTCGTCCCATCCAGAACAATGATTCCACCTGACCTCTCTGAAGACAGAGTCCAAACACTTTCGTGAGCAGGATCTGAGGTCCATTCCACTTCACCAGCTCCTGGTCTCACTCAGTGTGCTGAGAAACCAGAGAGCAGAAGAATTCAGAATGCTCTGGAAGCCACTTTCCACTCTATAGCCACAGACAAATGAAGAGCTGTTTAAAATAGTTGAGCAACAAAGAGGAAAAAAGCAGAATTATTTCCAGCTGCAACAAAAATGTTACTTTCAACCAAAAGGAATCCCACCTTCCAGGACTCATGGGGTATGTTGTTGTATAGTTGCTCACTCGTGTTTGACTCTTTGCGACCCCATGGACTATAGTCCACCAGGCTCCTCTGTCCGTGGGATTTCCCAGGCAAGAATACTGGAGTGGGTTACCATTTCCTACTCCAGGGGATTTTCGCAATCAAACCCTGGGTACATTGGGCCAAGTTAAATCTTTGTTCAAATCCTGGAAGTCACTTCCAGAGAAGGTAAGTTTGCACTTTTCATTCTGGTGGCCAACATGCCTCTTCTCAATGCACTGTATATTGCTTCTTAGTTTGCATTCTTGCTTTCCCTTTGGATACAAAAGTGTTCTTAGTTTAAGGGGAGGCCTCTAAGAATTGGAGGCTGGGGAGTTTATTGTAATCTCAGGTAGAAGTCCTTCTAAGACCCAGCTTACACTCTGCTTAGCAACCACCAGATGTCAGCAACTCATCTGATTTCAGTTCTTTAGCAAAGGGAAAGACAGCCTATGACCAATGACAGCTTTTGGTCGGCATCAGCTTTTTCGGTTGCAGGTGTAACTTCAGAAAGTTGTCTCCTCTTAGGCAAAGTGCTAATGGCTGAAGCAGGATTCCAGACGGAGGATGCAAAAGCCATTCAAACACACTCAGGTGATGGAATTCTGGGACTTACACTTTAATTTGGTTTTCCTTTGTCAGCGTCATTTACAGAGAGCAAAGAAGTTTGTCAGGGAATTAGAGAAGATTCATTGGGAAGGGTTTTTTATAGGCCAAGGCAACTAAACGGGTGAGTTTGCTTTTAAATTTTGTGTTTTAAAGGAATTCTGCTAGACTCTTAAGAAAAACTCTGTAGGAAGGGAAAAGAAGTCTGAAAGTGCCAACTTCATTTAAAAGAGGGGGGCATAGATAAGGTATTCAAAGGGTAAGTGGTCATTAGGATCAGCTCCTGTGATGGTTATTTGTTTTGCAAAATCAGGTAAAGCAGCTATCAGTACAATAAAGTGTACTGAGACAAACGCCTTGGGCGCATTAAAAAGTCAATATAGCTAAAACTTCCTCTCGTTTTATGGGGGAAGCCTGCTCATTAGTTCCCGGGTTTCACTGCCCTCCATGATGTTCTCTTCAGGAGATCAAGCCCAGGGTGCAAATGCAATAAAAAGAGATTTATTTAAAAGTTCTCAGATTACCAAGAAGCCTAGTGGCCATGATTCTTTTCATAGTCAACTTTCATTCTCCCACTTATCATTTTTATTCATCATGTTCCCCTTATTGAGTCTGTACTTCAAGGTCAAGTCTGCATCGCTTACTCCATTGTTGGGCAAGTCTCTGTGTGGCTAGAAGTGCAAGAAGAAAGGTTGGGTGTCCCAGTGTGAAGGCTGGTACCAGAAAATTAAAATGGGCAACCATACCTCTGAAGCCTGGCATTCATTCAGGCTGGGGCAGCAGCCTTGTGGGGGCTTTGCAAGCCACTCCCTCTCCAAGGCCAAGCATGCAAGGGATGCTGAAACCAGCCAAGCAAGGACTGGGCATGGAGGGGCTGGTGAAGCCACCCATTGGCAAAACATGGTACCACCCCATCTCCAGTGTACTCCCCACCCCCACTTGCCATCAGCATTACCCATCTCTTCCATCACCACCATCACCACCACTCCCCAACCCTGCCTTCCACAACTTTCCTTTCTTTGACCTTCACCCCTAGTCTTTCCACATGCTCCCCTGGAATCCCGTTTGATTTCATTTAAACTCAATTGATGTTTCAAACTCTGCCTCCTCCCTAAAGATTTTACCTGGGTCTTTCGTCTTGTAAAAAATCTCCCAACCCATCCACCCGTAAAACGATAACTATTTACACCAACCCCAGCCCCTGGCAACCACCATTCTTTCTGTCTGTATAGGCTGGACTCCCCTAAGTATCTGTGTAAGTGGGATCACGGAGGTTTTTTTTTTTCCTTTTGAGACTGGCTTTATTTTACTTAGCATAATATCTTCAAAGTTCATGCATTTTATAGCCTGTGTCCAAATTCCCTTCCTGTTTAAAAGCTGAAGACCTTGTAATTTATAAATATATCACTTCTGATAGATTGAAAACAAAAACAAAAATCCCTCCCCGATGTCATTTCACACCTCTTCATAACTAACCTCTTCATATCTGTGGCTTCAGATATTTAGTCTTCTTAATGAACAATCTAATGCTGCAGTAGAAATTACACAGATACAAATATAAACCAATACTTAATATCATACATGATACATAATATATCATGTTGCCATCTACATGGCATAAACCCACTTCTTCCACATTTTCTTTCAAAATAGATTGTAAATTTCTTGAAATTTAAAAACGGTTTGTGACCAAATATTTCACAAATGATAGGGCGTCTAAAGGTACCTATTAAGTGAAAGTGAAATATTCTATTTGCTGACCTCAGTTTATGCTCCAATTTCCAGAGCATGCGTCCTTGGAAATAAGTTTTTAAGATAAAGGAGAAGCAGAGCCTGGAACTCTGTGTGCCTCTCTTGGGTATTGCTCCCTTTGAGATCCTTAAATGAAGAAAGGCCCAAAGAAGTGTAGTTGGTTGTCTCCACCCCCTTTCTCTGAAGGCTGTGGTTCTTCTTGACAATGAAGAATGCCAAGCCTCAGTTCCCCTGAGGGTAATTTGATCTGCTAATTATATGCAAAGACTCAGATCCCTAAAAGAGGGCTTGGCTTTGTTGTCACCTGGGAAATGTCAACAAATGACATTATCTCCTTTTGAGCAAGCACTGTGGCTTCTGGCTGGGCAGAAAGGGTCAGTGGGGAAGCCAGGTGAGTCAGGGCTGTAAGGGTCACCAGGGAGTGGAATGGGCGGGGGCGTTCAATGACATTCTCCCTATAACTATTCTTCTTGCTGAAATTTTAAACATTCATCACAGTGCTTTTACAAAGAGAATCTTGAAAGGAAAATCACCTTTCTGTTGTCTAACTTGGGACTTCCCTGGTGCCTCAGAGGGTAAAGAATCTGCCTGCAATGCAGGAGACCTGGATTCGGGAAGATCCCCTGGAGAAGGGAATGACTATTCACTCCAGTATTCTTGCCTGAAGTATCCCATGGATAGAGGAGCCTGGTGGGCTACGGTCCATGGCATCACATAGAATCAGACACAACTGAATGACTAACACTTTCGCTGTCTAATTTGGAAACACAGGAAGAGCTGTTCTAAGGCTTTGATGGGCACATGCAGTACCATGCCCTTGGTCTTGCTGGCTTGACTAAACCCACACCCAAAGCCAGTGGCGTGCAGCAGGTGCTGCCCTTCTCTGCTTCCTGAAAGAGCATGAAAGGCAATGCTGTTGGTGAAGTCCAATATGATAACTTAGTACTCCATTTAGCTAGTGCTCACTATGGGCTAAGTGCTTTACATCCATTCCCTTACTTAATCCTTAGTACAGCTCTTGACAATGTATTATTATTTCTATTTTATAGAAAAAGAAGTTGAAGCTCAGAGAGGTAAGGAAATTTTCCCTGAGTCACACAGCTAATCAAGGGCAGAGTTGGGCTTATGCTCAGGTATCACATACCTTGGGTTCTGGCACTGATTTTGTGAATTAGAAAGGACAACTCACAATTCTTTGGGGATTCTGTGCCCTCTGCTTAAAATGAGGGGGGCTGAGCTAGACGGTCTCGAACTACTCTGTCCAATAAGGTGGCTACTTGGCACGCATGGCCTTTGAGCACTTGATGGGCCTGGCCTGCATCGAGAAAGTTGTAAGTGTATAACACACGCTGAATTTCAAAGATCAGAAAGAAGAATGTGAACTATCTCAGTAGTATTTTAAATATTAATTACATTTTAAGTGATAATTTTTATATATTGCATATATATGTTTAAATTAACTATATTATTAAAAATAATTTTACTTGTTACCTTTAAAAATATGGCTAGGAGGGCTTCCCTTGTGGCTCAGTGATAAAGAATCCACCTACCAATGCAGGAGACACTGGTCTGATACCTGGTCCAGGAAGATCCCACATTGTGCATAGCAATGAAGTCCATGAACCACAACTATTGAGCTTGTGCTCTAGAGCCTGGGAGCTGCAACTCCTGAAGGCTGCCTATCCTAAAGCCCATGCACCACCACTAGAGAATAGCCTCCGCTCACCACAACTAGTGGAAAGTTCGTGCACAGCCAAATATATATATATATATTATATATGGCTAGTAGAATATTTAAAGTTACTTGTATGGTTCACATTATTTTTCTAACAAGCAGTGCTTTCCAAATTTTTCTGATTAAGTGTCTTCAGAGGACATGTGTCTCAAGGATTGATATTTCTTTATAACTTGTCAGATGTGGAGTTGGTAACCACAACAAAAAAAATAAATTAAAAAAAAAGCTTAATTCATAATTTTTAGGTCATATATCTAATCCAAGTGGACTCAATTTCTCCAAATGTAAACAGGTAAAAAATAGAAAAAAGCGTCTGGGATATAAAAAAGCAAAAGGATATTGATACTGGAAGAACCTCCAGAAGATCCCTGATTCTGCTCAGGGATTATTTATACATACTGAAGGGCTTGTCTGTTATTATCTCCCCCCTCAGGCAGAAGTAACCCTGCTAGGCTCCACATCCCGGCAGTTTGGAAAGACTCTGCTTTCTAGGTTCTTCTAGTTGAAGACAAATAGCAGTGAGGCAGAGATAATTGTTTACCATGCACAAAACTCTACCAAGAAGTTGGGTGAAAACTGGGAAGTTTGATTCCATTATCCAATTATTTCCAAATATTCAAGTTTGGCAATGTAGAGATTGGGTTTTAAAATTTCCTTCCAGATGAGTGATGTTGTGTGTATCCATCAAGGTGCAGTCAGGAAAGAGAATCTCCAGAGTAATTTAAGCCTCAAAAAGTTAATATAAAAATTAGTAACTACTGGGACTTCCCTGGTGGTCCAGTAGATAGGACTCCACGCTCCCAATGCAAGGAGCCTGGGTTTGATCCCTGGTCAACCCTCTCCAGTATTCTTGCCTGGAGAATCCCATGGACAGAGGAGCCTGGTGGGCTATGCAGCCCATGGGGTTGCATAGAGTCAAACATGACTGAGCGACTAAACACCACCAGCACCGGGGAACTAGGTCCCACATGCGGCAACTGAGAGTTCTCATGCTGCAACTAAAGACTGGAGATCCTGTGTGTTGCAACTAAGACCAGGTGCAGTCAAATAAATAAATATTTTTTAAAAAAACTGACATTTATTTAAGAAAACATTAACTGTAACAGGGTTGTTTAGAAATAAGTAAAAGTGAACTCTAGGATATAGGAATGGCAGACATAAGGCACAGCTCTCACACCCAGGACTGAGATAGAAGCCCTAGAAAGATCACTTGTCCTCCACTGCCCTCTCCTTCCACCCTCCCCCAAGCTGAGATCCGGACATACTTGGAGAATGGACCATTGGATGCGGCTAGAGCCCACTAGCCTGAAGTGCAGTAACCGCATCTGTGGAATTTGGGGTAAATCCGTTCTCTAAAATGCAGGGAACGTTGCACAGGAGGTGGAGTCTCTGAAGGCACTTCATATGAAGTCACCTGGTGCTGGGGAAGCTGCTGGATGGCGGGGGTGGGGGGGGGGGCGGGGTCCTGCCGGCTAGCCATGCACGGAAGGAACTGGGCGCTTGAGAAGCCACCTGTGCTTCAGCAGCTGGCTGCTCGCAAAGCTGCCAGTACACCCAGAGCCTGGCACTGAAGAAGCTGCCCACTGCAGAAACTGGTGCTGGGAAAGCCACATGCACCCTGAGAGCCTGGTGCTGGAGCCAGTGTCCGCGTCACAGGAGCTGGCTCCTGGGGAAACCCTGTGTGCTGCAGAAACAGGACACGGAGAGCGTGCTGGTGTCTCAGGAGGCTGCCGAGCCAGAAGCCCAGAACCAGGAAGGAAGCCCTCTTCCTACTGTAGCGTCTCTCCAGGGCTCTCTCCTGACAAAGCTGAACACTGTGACAGCCGGTGAAGGACACATATTTAAAGGGCCCAGATCTATTTTTTGCAGAGCAGACAATGAAGGATCAATCTGGGGCTGAGAGGCAATAAATTGACAGCTGGGACATTACAGAAGAATGGTTTTTAAACTCTAGCATACTTAAACAATACCTAGAGAGTACTTGTGAAAACTTCAGCATTCTGGGAAACCTCATCCTCGATTAGTGGGTCTAAGTTTGACTCTGAGGTTTGTAGTTTGCATAGGCATTCTATAATTTAATGGGTGATCTGCTACCATCAGTATTCCCTTGGATTATGGCAGTAATCTCTTAACTGGTGGCCCTGGTATCTATTTTTTGCACAGCAGCCGAGTGTGATATATAAGTTAGAATGTAAATTGCAATTGAAACATAAGTTAGAATATGTCACTCAGTTTCTTAAATTCCTCCAGTGGGTCCCCATCTCACTACAGCAAAAGCTCAAATCCCTACAAAGAAAGGCTTGAATGATTTGGGCCCTACTACCACTTTCCATGAAATTAAAAGATGCTTACTCCTTGGAAGAAAAGTTATGACCAACCTAGATAGCATATTCAAAAGCAGAGACATTACTTTGCCGACTAAGGTCCGTCTAGTCAAGGCTATGGTTTTTCCTGTGGTCATGTATGGATGTGAGATTTTGACTGTGAAGAAGGCTGAGCGCCAAAGAATTGAGGCTTTTGAACTGCGGTGTTGGAGAAGACTCTTGAGAGTCCCTTGGACTGCAAGAAGATCCACCCAGTCCATTCTGAAGGAGATCAGCCCTGGGATTTCTTTGGAAGGAATGGTGCTAAAGCTGAAACTCCAGTACTTTGGCCACCTCATTCGAAGAGTTGACTCATTGGAAAAGACTCTGATGATGGGAGGGATTGGGGGCAGGAGGAGAAGGGGACGACAGAGGATGAGATGGCTGGATGGCATCACGGACTTGATGGACATGAGTCTGAGTGAACTGCGGGAGTTGGTGATGGACAGGGAGGCCTGGCATGCTGCGATTCATGGGGTCGCAAAGAGTCAGACATGACTGAGCGACTGAACTGAACTGAACCTCTTTCCTGTTACTCACTCCCTTGTTCACTTTACCTGGCCTGCACTGGCCTTTCTATTGGGCTTTGAACATCTCAGGGATTTCCCTCCCAATGCAAGGGGCCTGGGTTTGATCCCTAGTCAGGGAACTAGATCCTGCAAGCTGCAACTAAGAGTTTGAAATGCTGCAGCTAAAGATCCTCCACGCTGCAAAGAAGATGGAAGATCTAGCGTGCTATAACTAAGACAAAGCACAGTCAAATAAATAAATAATATTTAAAAAGAAAAAAAAAAGAACATCCCAGGCCCACCCCAGCCTCAGAACTTGTGCTACTGTTTTTCCTTTTCTCTAGTGGGCTCTCCTCCCAGATTTCTGCAACTCACACCATCACTGTCTTCTGGTCTTTGTTCAAATGACACTTTTCGACACCCTCTTTCCTGACCCTCTCCACTTCCCATTGCAAATTACAACCCTCTTTCCACCCCTTCATCCAGGGTGCCCCTTTCCTCCTTCCCTGTTGGTTTTTCTCCATAGCACTTGGCACTGTCTAACTAATTATATTTCCACTTATTTAGTTTGTTTTCAGTCTTGTCCCAGTGGAAGGTAAACTCCATGAGAAAAATGATTTGTATCTGCTTTATTCACTGCTATGCTCTCCAGGGCCTGGAACGACAACTTGGACAAAATGAATATTTTGTGATTATTTGTTGAACGAATCAATGCAGAGTACACTTTGAAAAACTTCTTTGTAGAGCATAGAGACTGTGAAGTTGTTGTACTAATGGGCAGCCAAGGTCCGCAGCAGTTCTCAAACATTTCAAAAGCTTCACATTTGCAAACACTAACCTGGACTTTTAAAGGAGCTGCCCTTTATGGAAAAGAGCCTTCTAGAGCAGTGTGGATGCAATGGATAATGAGAGCACCCCTGCACCTCATCAGGCTGCTGGAAAAGCAGCCCAGTTCATTGAAAGAGCATGTGGAGTTTCAGAGAGAGAAAACTGTAATTATTTTAAATGATGAGAAAGGTCTATATTCTTAGTCATGTTGCTTCTGAGAAGTTTCTGGAAGCCTCTGGATTGAGAAGACAAGGCTCCAGAAACTAATAGAGCAGGCCTGTCTGGGGCTTTCCCAGGGCCAACTTTTCTTGTTCTTAGAGGAAGGAAGCATCCCTATGATCGGCACTTCCTTCAGGCTCTGGAAATTGTCCTCCGGATCAAACCTCTCCTGTCCACTCTTAACACTGAAGGACTGAGTGAATTCCAAGTGTGGCCTTGCTGAGTGAGTCATATCCCAATTTCACATGATCTGTACCTTATATAGTCAAGGACAGTAACAAGCTTGTAGATGAATTATATAAGAAGATGGCAAAGGAAGACCAAGAAGTAGATCTGGAGAGTCAAGCTGGACTCTGCAAAATGGGTTAGATGCAAAAACATAGGCTTGACACATACTATATACATGTAATTGGCAGGACAGCAGTTTATAAGTCAACCCTAAAGGAAATCAACACTGAATACTCACTGGAAGGACTGATACTGAAGCTCCAATACTTTGGCCACCTGATGCGAAGAGCCGACTGATTGGAAAAGACCCTGATCCTGGGAAAGACTGAGGGCAGGAGAAGAAGGGAGTGACAGAGGATGAGATGGTTTGGATGGCATCACCGACTCAATGGACAAGAGTTTGAGCAAGCTCTGGTAGATGGTGAAGGATGGGGAACACTGGCGTGCTGCAGTCCATGGGGTTGCAAAGAGTCAGACACAACTTAGTGACCGAACAACAAAGATGTGTTTTTAAGATGGAATTTGACAGAAAAGGACCAGCTTGTTATTGTCAGAAGACGGTGAAAAAAAGGAGACAATTCAAGTTAATTCAGAGTTGTTGGGATTAGTAATTGCTTGGAGTCCAAGCAATTTAGTCCTATTATGACTGCTTCTAACGTTAATGCTTGCTAACAAGGCATCAGTGACATACATGTTGTAATACTCTGCTGTTGTGATGAGTCCTCTCCTGGGAATAGGCATGATCACCTGAAAATATTCTGCATTGTAAGTGCATGAAAGGCTAGAAAATATATTCCTTCTTCCAAGAGCTGCCAACTCATCACAGTTTGCAAGGTACATTGGGTCCTGAGACATTCAAATAGGAAACTCACCAGCAGTCATCATTAGCTTTTCAAAAAGTATCACTTAGGGACTTTCCTGGTGGTCCAGTGGCTAAGAATCTGCCTGGCTCATGCAACAGACACAGTTTGATCCCTGGTCTGGGAAAGATTCCACATGCCTTGGAACAACCAAACCTTTGTTCCACCCCTCTTGAAGCCCTTGTGCCCTAAAGCCTGTGCTCTGCAACAAGAGAAGCCCCCGCAATGAGAGGCCCATGCATCGCAACCGGAGCGTAGCCCCCAGAGAAAACTTGCCCAAACCAGAGAAAGCCCTCATGCAGCAATAAAGACCCAGAGCAGCCGAAGGTAGAAGAAAATTAAAAAAAAAAAAAGAAGTATCGCTTGCTCATCATTTTGTCACCAATATTTCAAAGATGAGAGTGAGAGGAGCCAAATTAGACTAGTAAGAATGGTTTAAAGAAGTTAATTGACCCGCTGGTGTCACTACGAACCATGAGACAAGAAGGATGGAAGGGCGTAGGCTCACGGCCTCCCCCACCCTATGCTCTTTACCGTAATCTCTTGGTATTTCACTTGCTTGTATAGGTAATATATGTGCTCTCCATATGGCTAAATCCAATGGCCAACTGTTAGTCCATATCTTACTCTTCCAGGAGCAGCTGACAGCGTTGCTCACTCCCATCAACTTGCAAAGTTATCCTCACCAGCCTGCTTACCCTTCTCTTCTGGTGATTTATTTATTTATTTCACTGGCTCTCCCCTCCCAGTCTTCTTTGCTGTTCCCTCTTCGCCTCTGTGAGGTCTTCCAACTGGAAGGAAGGTCCAAGGATTTAGTCTTCAGATCTTATCCCTGCTGTAGAAAGTTCTTCTCCCAAGTAATTTGAGAGCTTGCTTCCTCACTTCTTTCAAAGTCTCTGCTCAAATGTTACATTATCTGCAAAGCCTTCCCTGGCCACCCTAACAAAATAGCCATCTGTTTTAGCCAGGTTGTTCTATGCAAGTCAGAAATAATTACAAGTAATTATAATGCAGTCTACATCAAGATGCTTCCCACCGCTCCCTGCCCGTCACTGTGGTTCCCTCTCATACCACTCAGTTCCCTCTTTGTACTGGTTTGTCTCACTACCTGACATCATGTGTATTTGCTTGTTAATTTACTGTCTGTCTCCCTAAACTGAAATACAAGCTCCACAAGAGTAACTTTGTCCCTGTGTGTGCTGTTTTCCAGTTGCCCAGAGTATCATCTGGCACAAAGTAAGTGTCCAATGAGTATCTGTTGAGTAAATGAATATACAAATAAAAAGCAGTTAGAAGTGGCCTAGGACACGCATAAAGGATGGCACTACTAGAGACTGAATGCTTGTGTTCCTCTAAAATGTGTACGATGAAGCCTAGCTCCCAGTGATCACATTGGTATTTGGAAGCTGGGCCTCTGGGAGTTGAGTAGGTCATGAGGGCAGAGACTTCATGGTGGCTTAGTGCTCCTTCCTAAAGAGTCCCCAGAAGGCTCCCCAGTGCTTTGTCCATGTGAGGACACAGGGAGAAGATGGCCATCTATGAACCAGGAAGTGGGTTCTCACCAGACCTTGAATCTGCTGGTGTCTTGCTCTTCCCAACCTCCAGAACTGCGAGAAAGAACGTTCTATTATTTCTAAGCCTCTCAGCCTATGGTACTCTGTTATCACAGCCTGAGAGGACAGAAGCACTGAGAATTTAGGAAGATTAGTAGGAGATGGATGCCTTCAAGAAGACAAGTTTATGAGGGAGGTGATAGCATACCACTCCTTGCAGAACTGCAGTCAGAAGCAGGGGTCAGAGGACTTCCTGTGCAAGGCCTTTTGGACCCATGTTTAACTCTTTCCATTGCTATGATCTGGACTATCATCATCATCACTATAAGCTGGACGGCAAGGAGATCCAGCTGGTCAACCCTAAAGGAGCTCAGTCCTGAACATACATTGGAAGGACTGATGCCGAAGCTGAGACTCAGATACTTTGGGCACCTGATGCAAAGAACTGACTCATTGGAAAAGACCCTGATGATGGAAAAGATTGAGGGCAGGAAGAGACGGGGACAATAGAGGGTGAGATGGTTGGGTGGCATCACGGACTCGATAGACATGAGTTTGAACAAGCTCTGGGAGTTGGTGATGGACAGGGAAGCCTGGCATGCTGCAGTCCATGGGGTCAAAAAGAGTCGGACATGACTGAGCAACTAAATAGAACTGATCACTATGAGCTGTCTTTGGACACGATATTTAACTTTGCTAAGTCTCAGTTTTTCTCAACAGTAATACAAGGATAATAAACTTTAGGATTCTTACAAAGAAAACTACCTTAAAAAACACTTATCACAGTGCCTGGGCATAGTAAGTGATCAATAAATGTTACAGTTATTTTTGTTGTAAACAATAAAATTTAATTAGGATGTACCCTCAAAAATCAATAATGGCTAACTCGAGGCTTGGATTTCTAGATGATTTCTATTTTCTTCTTTTGGCTTTTATTTTGTCATTTTTCTACAATGGATAAGCACTATTTACTACATGAAAACAAATGAGAATTATTGCTTTTTAAAAAAGAATTAGACCAATGCAGCTGTGTTTCGCTGGGGTTGGGTCAAGTGGACCAGTTTGAATGGGTTTGATGGTCTCCTCGGGTTCTTATCAGCCTTTTTATCCAGCTATTTCTAAACCTAAAGGCCAGCATATAAGAGGCAATGTTCCGAGGGCGAGCTTGGGAAGCGGCAAGGGTAAGAGATGATGGGAAGAGGCAGAGAGCTTAGCAAATGAAACAGGTCCAGATGCGGAAGCGAGGCGCTTCTAAGTCTAGCTTTCCATTTCATGACTTGGGATGAGTGTAACTTTAGGGGCCCCGGGAAAAAAGAAAACCTGGGGAAAAAACTCCACAATCTGAAAACATGTTGTGAGAGAAACTGGATTCAAATATGTTGGAGCTAAAGATTCCCTGGAGGGACACTAGGCAATGGAAACAGAATATGAGCCCTGTGCAACTTTACATTTTCTAGTAGTCACGACACAAAAGAAAAATAGTGACATTAATTTAAATAAGATATTTTATTCAACCCAATGCACATATTCAAAATATTATTTCCATATGTAATCGGTGTACAAAGATTGTTAATGAGATGGTTCACATCCTTCTTTTGTACTAAGCCTTCAGAATTCAGTGTGCATTTTACGTTTGTAGGAAATCTCACCCAACTCAGGCAGGGCACCTTTCACATGCTCGACAGCTGCTGTGGGCAGTGGCCACGGTCCTGGAGAGCACAGCTCTCCAGCACACCATTGCCACTCCAGGAAGGAACATTCCAGAGGCTCGGCCAAAGCTTTCCTCTTTCTTCTATCTTATCTCTATTTCTTCTTAGAGGTCCTCAGATGTGACTGGCCATTTCCTGCCAGGATCAGTCCCTGATGTTGCCAACCTTTCCCAGAAAAGGAGTGTTTCCTGGAAAAGACAGGCCCTGTTGAGAAATACTGGGGGCAGGCAGTGAGCCATCTTGAGGGCGCCCTGCGTCACTCTGCGTGGTGGAGTCTCCGAGGACATTGGAGGGGACGGCTGGTGGCCAGCACACCTGGGTTTAGAAACCCTCAAACCTAGCAGAAAGCCTGGGCAGAGCCAGGCAGGGAGAAGAGGCGGTTGTGGTTTGGCAACCTGGCTGAGAAGGTGCCCTTCACCAGCTTGTCCTGCCTCCCAGTGTGGCTCCCTCCCACCCTTCTCCCACCTAAAGGGGATTCAAGATAAAGAAACCCATCTCTCTTGCCTGGCGGGGTGGCTCAAGTAACACATTTGTCAGTGTTGGAGCTGGGGTTTAAATGGGATGGCTAGTTCATTTGTCACTGGGGGGTATTTATCTGTGTTTGGGAGATTTAATTTTTCCCAATGAAGAACTGTATAAATAGGTCTAATGAGCCTTGAGGGCTCTCATTTGCTTTCAGATCTTCCTGCAAGCTGCCTCTCGCAGTTCTGTGCTGCCCACCACGTGGGGGACGAGGCTTAAGGCCAGCGCCCTCCTCATCCTGCAGGACACTCGTGGCCTTGAGAAGTCCAAGTCTTCCCATTCAAGGGCTTATGTTTGGGATGTTTAGTTAAGATAATTTCTTTCTTTATACTTACGATAATCTGCATAATCTTTTGTTTGAATGGCTGGCAAAGTACCCTCTAGATGAAAGAGAAGGGCAGAGTTAATATCTATGAAGAGAAGAGTAACACTGGGGAGCTGAGTGCTCGGAAGGAAGATCCGCCTGTCCTGGAGGCGGGTCTGCTACCAGCTCTCCCAGTTTCTTTCTTTATTTTCTGTTTATTTTGTAATTGTATTTGTCTATTTATTGGCCATGCTGTGCAGCTTGTGGGATCTTACTTCCCCAACCACAGGTTGAACTCAGCCCATCGAAGTGAAAGCTTTCAGTCCTAACCACTAGACTGTCAGGGAATTCCCTGTTTCTTTGTTTTATTGAGACAGTTTCTAATTCATGGCCAGTGTTAGTCCCAGCAGTAGGTGTGTGTATGTTCATGTTTGAGGGGAGGGAGCAAGGGTAGAGAGAGTGAGGAGAGAGAAGTGAGTCTGTGATACTGAAGGCCTGGGGAGAGAGACAGAAAGGGAAGGGAATGGGGAAATAGGATTTTTTAAAACTGTTATTTTATTTATTTATTTTTTTTACAAAAAGGAAGATAATGAGGAAAGGAGATGAGATTAAGAAGATGGAGGAAGGGCAAGGTAGGGATTCAGAGAGAATATCAATGATGTCACTGCTGGGAAAGGCTCCCCAAATCATCCTTTTGTTTCATAGCTGGGGAAACATAGGCAAGAGTATTTGCGCCATGGAAATAGGCAACTGTATAATTAAAGCACTTTGTTTTTCCTTGACAAGTCAGTCTTTAGACTTTACCAGCACACAGATAGGACTGACCTTGCTCTTTAATTTAGGTATACTCTGATCTGTCTGAATTTTGAGCATATTATTCATTCGTGCAGCAGCTACTTGAGCTAGAGTTTGAGCCTACTTTACATGAGGGCTATGGATAGGGTTGCTAGATAAAATAAAAGACACTAGTTAAATTTGGGGGCTTTCATGATGGCTCAGATAGTCAATAATCTGCTTGCAATGTAGGCACCCCTGGTTCAATCCCTGGGTCAGGAAGATCCCCTGGAGGAGGGCATGGCAATCCACTCCAGTATTCTTGCCTGGAGAATTCCACGGATAGAGGAGCCTGGTGGGCTATAGTCCAGGGGGTCGCAAAGAGTCGGACAGTACTAAGCGACTCACACTTTCACTTTCAGTTAAATTTTAATTTTAGATAAACAGCGAATAACATGTTTTCCTTTAATTAGGTAGTATGCAATATTTGGAATGTGCTTATACTAAAAAAATTAAATTTAGCTGCTGCTGCTGCTGCTGCTAAGTTGCTTCAGTCGTGTCCGATTCTGTGCAACCCCATAGACGGCAGCCCACTGGCTCCTCTGTCTCTGGGATTCTCCAGGCAAGAATACTGGAGTGAGTTGCCATTGCCTTCTCCAATGCATGAAAGTGAAAGTGAAGATGCTCAGTCGTGTCTGACTCTTCGCGACCCCATGGACTGCAGCCTACCAGGCTCCTCCATCCATGGGATTTTCCAGGCAAGAGTACTGGAGCTGGGTGCCATTGCCTTCTCCGAAATTTAGCTGAATGTCCTGTATTTTTATTTGCTAAATTTGTCAACCTTAGCTTTGGAGAATCCAGATATATAAGATACCATTCCTGCCTTGTTGCTTATGACCTAGTAGAAGTACCAACATTATGAAATTTGAACTCAGGAGATTAACCTGAGTCTTTTGACACACTGATCCTTGTCTTCACCATTATTACCACTTATCCTTTAAGGATAAATGGTGATGACATTTGTGTGCCTGCATGCTAAGTTGCTTCAGTTGTGTCCGACTCTGCGACCCTATGAACATAGCCTGCCAGGCTCCTCTGTCCATGGGATTTTCCAGGCAAGAATACTGGAGTGGGTTGCCATTTCCTCCTCAGGGGATCTTCCCCATCCAGGGACTGATTCTGCATCTCCTGCAGCTCTTGCATTGCTGACAGACTCTTTACCTCTGAGCCACTGGAGAAGCCCATTTAATGTTTATTGAGCATTTACTATACGCTTCTTTCTACTGTATGCTAGGCATGATTCCAAATTCTGGGAATTCAGCAATAGACAAGCACACACATCTCTATTTTCACAGAGCATCCCTCTGGTTTCGAAAATACAGTAAAGAAGATGAAAACGTAAAAGTCATTGTATATTAGATAGTGATAGTATATCAGACAGCACTGTGGAGACAGATAAACTGGGAAGGGACCTGCTGGAGGTAAGGGAACCAGCCTTTCTAAGACAGTGTTCCAGGCAGAGGGAACGGCAAGCACAAAGGCCCTTTACTGGATGCTGGCCATGTGCCAGGCGTGCGCTGAAAGCACTTCGCTTTGGTGATCTCACTAGGTCCAGGCAGTGGCCCTGAGTGGCAGGTATTATCATTCCCCTTTTACGTAGGAATAAACTGAAGACTTTTTGGAGAGGTTAAATCTCTTTGCATAAGGTTACCCAGCTACTCAGTGGTGGAGCCTGCATCTTACTCAGGACTGGTTAGTAACCCCTGGGATTTTCCTTCCCAGTGAGAACAAGTTTTAAAAGAGTACTTCTGAATCCTCTCCACCCGCAACCTGCTCTGGCTCTGGGGAGGGCCAGGGAGTGAGGTTTGGGGGGGAAAGGGTGGTGGGGTGGTTCTGGAGCAGCTCTGCATCTTCCCAGATGGGGCCGAGGGCTGCTGCCCATAGTCCCTGAACTGAGTGGGCAGAGGACCATAGGACCCACCCTCCTTCTACGCTGTGGGCCTTGGTGCCACACAGCCACGGCACAAGGGCACGAGGTGTCCTCTCTACAGTCTGTCCCGCGTGCCCGGCCCCCTACCAAGAGGGGCAGAGGAGCCCCTCGCACGCCTCCTCAGGGCCTGTGTCTGGGGTGGGGGGCTTCCCGTAGGATGGCGAGGGTGGCACCTCGCCTCCCGCGTGGCTGGCTCAGCACGCTTCTCTCCGCCCAGGAAGCGCCTTGGCCGGCCTCTGGAGCCTTCTCCCAGTCGGCGGGGGGCTGGCAGACACCCCGAGGGCCAGCAGAGGCTGACCTTGCACCTAAAAAGAATATATTGTTTTCCAACACGGCTTCCTATTCCTGCCAGATAAAGCAGCACGTTAACAATGCGTCCAGGTTGTAAAATGTTGGCCAAGGTTTCTTTTTTAGCAGCGAACTTTTTGTCAAGAGATTGGCATTTTCCTCCCCATTCACGCCTCGGCCAGCTCTGCTTTCAGGGCTGGGCGCTGGCCCCCGGGTACCCAGAGACACACACACACTCGGCCCGGCTCAGCCTTGCAGCGTTGATAACATTGTTATTATTAGACGTGGCCTCTGGAATCCCGGAGGTCATTCCCAAACAACAGCCTTTCTGGTGCAATGAAAAGCAGCTCCGGTTATCACGGTGGGGGCCTGGATCCATTACCTCCTGGGCCCGCGGGTGCAGACGGCTCCTGTACAAACTGCCCGGAAAAGTTATCCTCGGAACCAGGCTGGAACCTGTGCCTGGGACAAGGCACCTGCCCCTCCTCCTCCCTGGTCCTGGCTCCCTTCGCATCCCACCTCCTGCAGAGCTCGGAGGATCCCCCAACTTGGACCAGGCCTGACACTGGGTTCATTTGCCTTGAGCTGAGCCGGCTGATTCCCTGACTCCCAGCTTATATTCCGTGCCATCTTCGGTGCCCTCAAATGTCCCCTCTTTCATCCACATGCACCCCTGAGCACTGACTGCAAAAATGCACCGCCTCCTTCCTGTAGGTCAGTTTTCTTCCTCCTGACCCTCTAAGAACCTGTGCGTGTGATTACAGCTAAATGCCCTTGTGCCTTCCCAGTCGGGATGTAAATGGAATCTCCTGGTGCCCACCTTGCCTCTCACGTGCCCAATAATACCAGACTGTGACATCCTTGTGGGCAAAAAATTGTCTCTTTTACCCCCATTGAGGTATGAAATATTTGCAGCCTACTGCGTAAAGTACACTAATCTTAAGTATGTATACGTATACATTGAGTACAGGTCAGTATGTTTGTTTCATCTGTGTGTGTGTGTGTGTGTGTCTATATGTACATATATTTGTCTGTGATATATATATATATATCTCCAGGTCAAGGCAAGAGACCTGGGTTTGACACCTGGGTCAGGAAGATGCCATGGAGTAGGAAATTCAACCCACTCCAGTATTCTTGCCTGGAAAAGTCCCTGGACAGAGGAGCCTGGCAGGCTACAGTCCATGGGGTCTCAGAGTCGGACACGACTGAGTGACTTGAGCACACACACACACAATACCAGGTCAAGATGCAGTGTTTCCAGTTTCTTCATACCTCTCTTCAGCCCATGCCCTTCCCCTACTGTTTTGATATCTAAGAGATGTCTTAAATATCTTTTCATCCCACCTAGCAAATGTTTGATGAACATATTTTTTTCAAGTAAAACATATTATGCTTTGTACCCGGTGAACACTGTAGAGTGCTGTACTCTTTTGCCTGCCTGAGATGGGCCCTTGGCTCTTAACGGGTTAATCAAGTAAGCCTGAGGTTGTATTTTAGTAGCTTTGCTCAGTGCTGGATTTAAACACAGTGGAAACCAAGTTAAGGGCAGTGCTGTTCTGTGTATCAGTATGCCCACTGAGCCAAGGAGACCCATTTATTTTTAATTGAATTAAATTGCTCACAAAATGAAAGTAGCATACTTTCATTAATATTTAATTACATACAGTGTTAAATAATGATCACAAAGAAAACTTTGCAGCTTTTTTTGTCTCTGCTTTTTTTGAAATTACTTTGTTAAACAAGATACTCTTATTAGCTGTTTTATGCTTGGAATTTTAAGGGCCTTGCTCTTAAACCACTCCAGAAGTACTTAATTGGCAGGACTCAGCTGAGTGAGGTGGTAGCTTGGCTGGATGCTGGCCACTGGTGTGTATGTGTGTGTGCAAATATATATACTCTAACTTCAGTCACTTGGCCTCAGAGAGATATTTGTGGGGGCAATCAGGGTCTCCAGAAAAGAGATAAAAGTCCACTTTCTGGATATCTTGAGGTCAACCCACCTTGCCTACTCCTTCAAAAAATTCTGTATATAAAGTCAGCCCTCTGTATCTATATTCTCACTGGTGGCTCAGATGGTAAATCATCTGCCTACAGTTTGGGAGACCCAGGTTTGATCCCTGGGTTGGGAAGATCCCCTGGAGAAGGAAATGGCAACCCACTCCAGTATTCTTGCCTGGAGAGTCCCATGGACGGAGGAGTGTGGTAGGCTACAGTCCATGGGGTCAAAAACAGCTGGACATGACTAAGCAACTTCACTTTCTTTTTCTTTCTTTTCTGTATCTATGGATTCTGTCTCTGCGATTACACGGGGCAGATGGTACTCTACCATTTTATATAAGGGACTTGAGCATTTGTGGATTTCGGTATCTGAGGGGGATCCTAGAACCAATCCCTTGGGGATATGGATGGATGACTGTACTGAGAAAAGACATTACATTTTGCAGGAGGTCATCCCAAAGGAAAAAGAATTCTACTTTGCATGACTACTCATTTCTGTATTTTATTAGATAGTTCTCACATCATAGAGCAGTGATTCTCAAACTTCTGACCACTTAAGAAGCCTTGAGGTGCTTGTTAATGGATTCCTTGGCCCTAGAACTTCCCTTGTGGCTCAGATGGTAAAGAATCAGCCTGCAATGCGGGAGACCTAGGTTCGATCCCTGGGTTGGGCAGATTCCCTGGAGAAGGGAAAGAATACCCACTCCAGTATTCTGGCCTGGAGAATTCCATGGACTATATAGTCCATGGAATTCCCAAGGAGCTGGACATGACTGGGCAATTTTCACTTCACTGACCCTAGAACAGAAATTTTAACTCATAGGGGACAGGGAATCTGCATTTTCTGCAAATATCCAAAGTGTTGATTCTGACATAGGGGATTAGAAGAGCATACTGTGAGAAATATGAAGGTATAGAACAGAGTCAAAGAGACTATTTAGATTTTTTTTAGCAACGGAAATGTTTTTCAGACTAAGTCTTATATAGATCCTCAATAGGTAACTAGAGATCTCTTTAAGAAAATTAGAGATACCAAGGGAACTTTTCATGCAAACATGGGCACAATTAAGATATGGACCTAACAGAAGCAGAAGCTATTAAGAAGAGGTGGCAAGAATACACAGAAGAACTATACAGGAAAGATCTTCATGACCCAGATAATCACGATGGTGTGATCACTCACCTAGAACCAGACATCCTGGAATGTGAAGTCAAGTGGGCCTTAGGAACCGTCACTACAAAAAAAGCTACTGGAGGTGAAGGAATTCCACTTGAGCGATTTCAAATCCTAAAAGATGATGCTGTTAAAGTGCTGCACTCAATATGCCCGCAAATTTGGAAAACTCATCAGTGGCCACAGGACTGGAAAAGGTCAGTTTTCATTTCAATCCCAAAGAAAGGCAATGCAAAGAATTCTCAAACTACTGCACAATTACACTCATCTTACACGCTAGTGAAGTAATGCTCAAAATTCTCTAATCGAGGCTTCAGCAATACATGATCTGCGAACTTCCAGATGTTCAAGCTGGATTTAGAAAAGGCAGAGGAACCAGAGATCAAATTGCCAACATCCAGATCATCAAGAAAGCAAGAGTTCCAGAAAAACATATACCTCGGCTTTATTGACTATGCCAAAGCCTTGGACTGTGTGGATCACAACAAACTGTGGAAAATTCTGAAAGAGATGGGAATACCAGACCACCTGACCTGGCTCCTGAGGAATCTGTATTCAGGTCAAGAAGTCACAGTTAGAACTGGACATGGAACGACAGACTGGTTACAAATCAGGAAAGGATTACGTCAAGGCTGTATATTGTCACCCTGCTTATTTAACTATATGCAGAGTACATCATGAGAAATGCTGGGCTGGATGAGGCTGGAATCAAGATTGCTGGGAGAAATACCAATAACTTCAGATATGCAGATGACACCACCCTATGGCAGAAAGAAAAGAAGAACTAAAGAGCCTCTTAATGAAAGTGAAAGAGGAGAGTGAAAAAGTTGGCTTAAAACTCAACATTCAGAAAGCTAAAATCATGGCATCATTTTATGGCAAATAGATGGGGAAACAGTGGAAACAGTGGGTGACTTTATTTTAGGGGGATTCCAAAATCACTGCAGATGGTGACTGTAGCCGTGAAATTAAAAGATGCTTGCTCCTTGGAAGAAAAGTTATGACCAACCTAGTCGGATACGACTGAGTGGCTTCGCTTTCACTTTTCACTTTCATGCATTGGAGAAGGAAACGGCAACACACTCCAGTTTTCTTGCCTGGAGAATCCCAGGGACGGGGGAGCCTGGTGGGCTGCCATCTGTGGGGTCACACAGAGTCAGACACGACTGAAGCGACTTAGCAGCAGCAGCAGCATCAGACAGCATATTAAAAAGCAGAGACATTACTTTGTCAACACAGGTCTGTCTAGTCCAGGCTATGGTTTTTCCAGTAGTCATGTATGGATGTGAGAGTTGGACTATAAAGAAAGCTGAGTGCCACAGAATTGCTGCTTTTGAACTGTAGTGTTGGAGAAGACTCATGAAAGTCCCTTGGACTACAAAGAGATTCAACCAGTCCATCCTAAAGGAAATGAGTCCTGAATATTCATTGGAAGGACTGATCTGAAGCTGAACCTCCAATACTATGGCCACCTAACGCAAAGGACTGACTCTTTGAAAAGACCCTGATGCTGGGAAAGATTGAAAGGGGGAGGAGAAGGGGACGACAGAGGATGAGATGGTTGGATGGCATCACCGACTCAATGGACATGAGTTTGAGTAAGCTCCAGGAGCTGGTGATAGACAGGGAGGCCTGGTGTGCTGCAGTCCATGGGGTCGAAAGCACTGGACACGACTGAGTGACTGAACTGAACTGAACAATAGGTAAAATAAAATGATTATCACTAGGATTAAAGTGATGGCGGGGTCCCTTGTCTTTCCTTTTCCCTTTCATTTCCCCTTAGCTCTTTTCCTGGGGATTGGAGCCACAGAGCTATAGCACTTGGAGGGTATAGTTTGGAAACCCGTGAATTAGTCTTAGTCAATAAATTATATGGCTTTTGACTAGTTAGGTAAATTCATAATACCATGCAGGAGTTTGTAAGATGTGTCCAAAGATAAAATAACTTCCTAGAGAAGTAGCACAGAATAATCAGTCAGGAGAGGAGTCTAGGCTGTCATGACTACTATAGCGTCTCCTTTCTTTCTTCATTCATTCAGTGAAGGTTGGCTGGATGATCATTCTGCAGTGGACACCAGCGTCTGTGCTAGGCATATGCTGTGGGCAAAATAGACCAGGTCACCGCTCTCACAGAGTGTGTGCTGCACTGGGGGAACACAGACGGTGGAAGAGAAAGCAAACACATGAGGGTTAGGACGGATGTAAACAGAGTCATGTGGTAGCCAGAGAAGGTGTCTCAGAAGAGAAGATATTTGAGTTGAGACTTTGATGATAACAGGCAAGCCTCCACGGGAAGAGCTGGGGAAATGGATAGTTTGTGCAGAATAAGTCCTGACATTGAGGTAGAAATAAAGAAAAAGAGAGAAACGTGGGGTGTCTGCAACACAGAAGCCAATGGTGTGAGAGGTAAGCAGATAGTCCGGCGGGGGTTAGGAGTTTAGCTGACATAGAGGCCATTCTAACATTGGATGTGTCATCGGATAGTGACTGTAGCTGGTTCTGTTTTCCAAAGATGAGGACAGTAGCGTCTCCTATCCCCCGCTCTATTCTGCAATGTGACTTTGCCTCTTCTTCATCATAAGGTATTTACTTCTCTATCCTCTTGAAATCTGGGTGAGATCTGTGACTGCTTTGATCAATAGAATACAGCAGAAGCAAAGATCTGCCAGTTCTAGGCATAACTCAGTGCTGAGCTGACAGCTTCTGTCTCCTACTTCGTAGAACGTATGCTCTAGGGCAGGCTGTCTTGGAATCTAGCCACCATAATGTGAGAAGCCCAAACCACATGAAAAGACCATGTGCAGGCGCTCTGCTTAACAGTGCTAAGGGAACTTCTTTGCCTTTTTGGCTCAAAGCTCAACATTCAGAAAATTAAGATCATGGCATCCAGTCCCATCACTTCATGGCAAATAGATGGGGAAACAGTGGAAACAGTGACAGACTTTTATTTTCTTGGGCTCAAAAATCACTGCACATGGTGACTGTGGCCATGAATTTAAAAGACGCTTACTCCTTGGAAGGAAAGCTATGACCAACCTAGATAGCATATTCAAAAGCAGAGACATTACTTTGCCGACTAAGGTCCGTCTAGTCAAGGCTATGGTTTTTCTAGTAGTCGTGTATGGATGTGAGAGTTGGACTATAAAGGAAACTGAGCACCAAGAACTGATGCTTTTGAACTGTGGTGTTGGAGAAGATTGACGAGGGTCCCTTAGACTGCAAGGAGATCTAACCAGTCAATTCTAAAGGGAATCAATCCTGAATATTCACTGGAAGGACTGATGCTGAAACTGAAGCTTTGGTGACCTGATGGGAAGAACTGACTCACTGGAAAAGACCCTGATGCTGGGAAAAATTGAAGGCAGGCAGAGAAGCAGATAACAGAGGATGAGATGGTTGGATGGCATCACTGACTTGATGGACATGAGTTTGAGCAAGCTCCGGGAGTTGATGATGGACAGGGAAGCCTGGCATGCTGCAGTCCATGGGATTGCAGAGTCGGAGACGACTGAGAGACTGAACTGAACTGAACTGGAGCTGAGCTTCTGATCATCAAGCAGCATAGATCCCGACCAGAAGGGGGAGCCATTTTGGATGTTAGTGTGGAGAGAAGTCCTAAGCAAGAACCACCCAGTAGAACTCAATCAGTACTCCCCAACCATGACAGACAGTAACAAGCTGTTGTTTTAAGCCATTATGTTTTGGGATGGATAATTATTCAGGAACAGATAATCAGATCAGTAAACAACGGAAACGGAGATGTCCTGATAACGTATCTGGGATGCATGTTCAGTTCTCTTTGACCCTCTCTTGTGTTGTCATGGACCTCTTTGCAAAGAAATTCTGAACCAATGAGAAGCTAAGGACTGTTTTTAAGATAGCCTTCTTTCAAAATCTAAGTTGTTTTCACTTTACTGTGATTAACTCTTTGCCCCAAGAATTTTAGAAGTGTTGCCCCAAGAGTGTTAGTAACTTTAGAATTCCAAAATCCTTCTCTTCTTTGAGAGCATGCTCCTCTTATTCTAGGAGCTTGAATATCACAGAGCAAATGAGAATCCGAGTTCAGAAAACTCTCCCAAATGAGGGGGAAAGAGCTGGCTCAGGTCTGGCATGGCCTCCAAATAGGACAGGGTGAACCCTCTGAAGGCAACAGAGGAGGAGTGGTCTGGAGCTGTGTGCAGTGGGACCATCGCATGCCCTTCCCCCCACTGAGCACCCACCCTGGCCTCTCTTGTTCCTGGGCTGCTTCCCTCAGGGCCAAAAGTGCCGTTGCTGGCAAGGGGTAGAATGCACACTCAGAGGGAACAGAATCAGCTCGAATCTGACCCTCAGGGCTTCTGTTTCAGTGCTTTGGGACCTGACCCCAACCTAGTAGGGTGGACAGCCCTGAGCTGGGGAGAAGCCCCAGCTCACACCTGGCTAAGGCTCTAGCCTCGTTCATCTCCAGCTCCACCTCTCACCAAAGTGATAGCTGCCGGCCTACCTTGGGGAAGGAGGTGATCCATACTTGCTCCAGATCCAGCTTTACCAGCAGAACCACTGCACGTTCACAGACTGCACAGGGATGCTCCCATACAAGGAACTGCCTTCAAGACCAGGAGAGGTTACTTTCTCACCTAAGTACACAGAGACAGATAAAGCTAAACAAAATGAGAAGACAGAGGAATTTGTTCCAAATGAAAGAATAAGAAGAAAACCTGAAAATACAACTAATGAAACAGATATAAATAATTTACCAGATAATGCTCAGAGCATTCATAATAGAATGCTAACTGAACTAGAGAGAACAGATGGACACGATATGAATCTTAACAAGGAATTAGAAACTATAAAAAAGAACCAAGTCAGAGTTGAAGAATGTAGTAACTGAGATAAAGAATACATTAGAAGGTGATTTTAGTAGACTAGGTGATAAAGAAGAGTGCATAGGTGATTTGGAAGATAGAATAACGGAAATCACCCAATCAGAACAGCAACAAGAAAAGGAACAATAAAAAGGAGAACAGTTTAGTGACCTCTGGGACAACATCAAGCGTATCAGCATTTGCATTATAGGGGTCCCAGGAGAGAGAAAGTGGTCAAAAATATATTTGGTAAAATTATGGCTGAAAAATTCCTGAAGCTGAAGAAGGAAACAAATATTCAGATATAGGGAACACAGAAAAATCCCAAACAAAATGAACCCAAAGAGAAAGAGACCTATACCAAGCACATCATAATTAAAACAACAAAAGTCAGAGATAAAGAATTCTAAAAGCAGCAAGAGAAAAATAAAGAGTCATATAAAAGGAACCCCCATAAGGCTATCAGCTGATTTTTCTGCAGAAATTTCGTAGGCAAGAAGGGAGTGGCATGATATATTTAAAGTGCTGAGTGGGAAAACCTACAACCTAGGATACTCTACCCAGCATATTTATCATTCAGAATTGAAGGAGAGATCAAGAACTTCTCAAGTGAGCAAAAGCTAAGAGTTCATCAGTACTAAATTTATCCTAAAAGAAATGCTAAAGAGTCTTCTCTAAGTGGAAAAGAAAAGACTACAAGAAGAAGCAAGAATTTATAGGAGGGACTTCCCTGGTGATCCAGTGTTAAGACTCTGCGCCTCCAATGCAAGGAGTGAGGATTCAGTCCCTGCAGGGAAATTAAATATTTAGTTTTGTTGTCTGCTCTGAGGGCAAGCACATGGGACCTTTGCTGTTACCATTGCAACCTTTGGTTACATTTACTCAAAGGGCATTGCTGGGGGAGGAGTGTTTGGGGTAAAATCAAGCAAAGCTATTTTGGGGTCCATTTGAGGTAGGCAGTGTGAACAGCCTCAAAGAGGAGTTGTCAGGGAGACTGAAAATTCACTAGAAAGCAGCAAATAGGAGCCAGAATGACCAGTGGAAATGGAAGATCTTCAGAAAACTCTGGAAACATTGGAAGAGACGTGAGATTTCCCTTAAATGGAGAAAGGGTATTTGAATCAAGCTTAAAGGACCACACAACCTCATTAAGCTGAAGGTTTGGGATAAGGAAGGTTGCTGAAATATTGTTTCATAAAGAAAACAGAAATACAATTTGGTAAAGCACTCAGAGGCAAGTAGAGGAATCAGAAAGAATAATTCAAAGCTATCATCAAAGTTTCCTTTGTAGGATTGAAAGACAATAGTAATGACATTGATAGTGATAGTGAGAGAAGGCTTTGGACCAAATTGAATTAGCAATGAACGCAGGATGTTTTAGAGGAGACATCGTGGAGAACTGGAAACTACAGGATCAAAGCTAAGTAAAATCTGGAAATGTAAAATCGGAGCATTAGGTTAGAGGTGATCATGGGAGCAAGGAAAAGGAAAGCTTCAGAAAGATTGATGTGTAATATTCAAAATTAAGAGGTGAGAGAAAGCCAAAGATAGCTGGGAGGAAGCAGGGAGCTAGGAGGAGAGCCAAGAACTTAATATAATGGGAGCCCATGAAGAAGCATCATTCAATAAGTGATTGACCGACAGAACCAAATGAAGCGAAGACACAAGTGAATGAAACAGATAGGGGAAGCCTACTGGATTTGTATTAACATGTGTATAAATATTTTACTTTTGTACACAGACTTCAGGATTCGAACATCACGACCATAATCAAATAATAATGTGCTTGTGACAAATGCCGGGGCTACAGAAATATTTATATTTTAGAGTTACTCCTTAAGACTTTACAATCTGAAGGGTCAGATTTGACCAGTCCAAACACACATACGCAGATCGAACAATTCTGACAGTGTTTGCACAGCACAAGATACATTCAAGTTCTGGATTATAAATATTCTAAAAGAATATATGATCAAGATAAATTTGAATTTAACAAAAAAAATTGGGGTTGCTCCTTAGAGCTCAGTGTAACCAAATGCCCACTGGAGACAAGGCAAAAAGAACTCAATTGTAGTATCTAAGAGATATATTTTAGAGAGGAACTAGTCTTGATCTCTCTTTCCCCCAAATCTAGCACTTATAAACCTAGTAAATATTGGCAATTTGTATATCTGATGCTGATGCTTTGCATAAAATAACCATTCTTCTGATGATTGGACATTCTTATTGTTCAATATCCTTCACCCCGCCTTTTGTGGAGTTTCTCCCAGGCCACCTGCCTCTCAGGATTTCTAGGACTCCTCTGTCTTTTCCTCTTCTTTCTTCCTTGCTCTTCTACATCCCCCAGTTCCTGTGGATTTTTTTGTTTCTTGCTCACAGTATTCCAGCTGCTTCTCTGTTCCAAGTCTTCACCTTTTACCTGTGGGGCTTAGGAAAGTTGTGCAATCATTAACCAGATAGACTTTCATTTATTTGGAAATAAGGCAAGCAGTTAGTTGCATAGAGCTTATGGAAGCAAGAGACCCAAAATGGAGCACAAATTCCCCTCCATTTTCTACTGTTATAATTCTACTGAGGCTCTGTCTGTAGACGAACTCATTGAGACTGTGTAGTGGTGGACTTGACAACGGGCTTAGGAGGCCTCCAGTTCTTCGAAGTGCAGTTGACAGAGGCCTCTAGCTTCTGTGCTTTGAAATCAACCACCCCATTCACACCAGGGCTGTGCTTCCTATAAGCCTCTCTTGGCCAATGATTGAGTGTGTTAAGAATACTGAGGCAGATTGCACCCTGGGAGACACTGGACCCTTCCGATCGCTGGCCTTTGGTTTGAGGATTTCCTGAAGTCTTGCTGAAACTTCCTGAGATTGCAGGGAAGTCTATCATGCTTCTGGACAATTTCTCCTTCTTTTCTCCTTCCCCTGGGCTCAGGCTTGCCTGGCAGCTCCAGCTTTCCCTTGTTCCGTCACCATCTTCTTTTTCTTTCTTTCTTTTCTTGTTTTACATTTGTCTGGTGGCACAACTAAATGCTCTTAGTCACAGCGCTCGAGACCTTGAGCTGTGGTTTGTAGCATCTTAGTTGCAGCGTGTGGGCTCTTATTTGTGGCATGTGGGATCTCGTTCCCTGACCAGCGATCAAACCCCCTGCCCTGGGAGGCCAGATTCCTAACCACTGGACCGCCAGGGAGGTCCCTCCTTTTCTACCACAGAGTTTTCCCCTAATAAAATTCTTATGTATGTCTGCTTCCCAGAGCACTTAGCCTAACATACTCCCCTAGTAGAAGAACAAGGCTTACAGTCATGTGGGGCCTAAGCCTAGACATTCTCACTAGCGTTTGTTTCTGCCCACATAACCTACATCAAAACAGCTGAATGAAAGTGATCTTATTTGCAAAGGGGCTGGTGGTGGCTGCTAAAAAAGCAAATCAGGTGGAGAGTCAATAAAATTTTTATTGAGATGTGATCAGAAAGTCAAACGCTGGGAGACCTTTGCTGAAATTCTACACTTCACTACCCTCACTTGGCATTGTATTTCTCTCTTCTCACATTTCACATAAGAGATAGGATTGAGTGAACAGACGTTGGTTGGGTAAGGTCTGATTCTCTGATCTCTAACAGATTTATTCAACATTGCCTGCATATTTGTGGGAAAAGATTGACTCGGTATTACTAGGAAATGGTCCTGACTCAGAGTCAGAAAGTTAGGAATATTTGGCTTCCTACAAATGATCTGTAAAACTGAGATAAAATTTTTTACTTATCAGATTGCAAATATTTAAAAGATTGATCTCATCCAGTGTTAGTAAGGGGCTAAGGAAATAGGCTACTTCTTTGTACTTGCTCCCTGGAGAAGGAAATGGCAACCCACTTCTGTATTCTTGCCTGGAGAATCCCAAAGACAGAGGATCCAGGGCGGCTATAGTCCACAGGGTTGCAAAGAGTCAGATATGACTGAGCAGCTAACACTACTACTTATACTTGGAGTACAAACAAGGTGAAAACCTTTTGTAAGGTTAATTTGTCAGGATCTATCAAAATTAAAGATGGACATAATCTATGGTCCAAGAATCCCATTTTGGAATCTTTTCTACAGAAATGTTTTTACACAGAAATGCAACTATATATGAGGATGTTCCTTGCAGTTTATTATATGATTATTATTATTACTGCAATTACAACACAGGAGGTGATCTAAATGGCCACCAAGATGAGGTTGGTTAAAGAAATTATAGTATATCCACTACATGGAATATTATGCGGCCATTAACAGGGTGCAACTAGTACAGAGGGTGCATTTATGTAAATTAGAAAAAATACCCCTCTCCTCTGGTTAAATAAAGCAGATGCTGGGAAGCACACTTTGGTGAATAGATCATGGGCTAGATTTTAACTCCCATTTTCCCCCTCTGCCAAATGCTCCTTTGCAATGCTGAATCTGAACAACAGTTAACACTGAATGTTAAAAATAATGAAGCAATGTTTTACATGATAACATGAAAAATTCTCTATAATACTATAACCTCCTCCCCTACAAGAAAGGAAAAAAAAATATATATATATATATAAGAAGTTGGCAAAAATATTGCTTATTTCTGCATAATGAATTTCCTCCAATCTTAGTGTCTTAAAGAAGAAAATATTTATTATCTTACAGTTTCTGTGGGTCAGGATTCCTCGTACAGCTTAACTGGGCCCTCTGGTTCAGGACCTCTAAAGGCTGCTGTCCAGGTGTTGGCCAGGGCTGCAGTCATTTTAAGGTTCAACTGAGAAAGGATCAGCTTCCAAGTTGATGTGGGTTGGTGGCACGATTGAGTTCCTTGTCTGCTGTTGCATGGAGGGCCTCAGATCCTCAACAGCTGTTGGCTGGAGACCACCCTTAGTTGCCAGATGAACCTCTCCTTAAGGCAACTTGAAACATGGCAGCCGACTTTCCTTAGAGTGGACAAGTGAGTCGAGCCACAGAGAGTGTGAGCAAGATGGACATCGCAGACTTTCCAGCTGAATTTCAGAAGCGCCATCCATCACTTTTGCAGCATTCTATACTTTAGAAACAAGTCACTAGCTTCCGCCCACACACAACTGGGAGGGGATCACGCAAGACCTTGAATAGCAGGAGTTTGGGTGCATTTGGAAACATTTTAGAATTTGTATACCACAGAATATGCATTGAACTGTAAATATGTAAATAGTTAACTCCAAGGCAGGAAATGGGAGACAATTCTGCTTTTTAAAATATTACTCCAAACAGGGAAAGTTGTAAGAATATTCCAAGGACCTCCCATACGCAATCTGGGGTTTGCCCAGATTAATCAATTGTTTCCATTTTGCTCCCTTGCTTTATCACTCTTTCTCTCTATGTTCATCTATGTATGCACAGTGTCTTTTCTTTCTGAACCATTGAAAAGTTAAGTCAGAAATATAAAGTCCCTTTACCTCTTAATACTTCAGTGTTATTTTCTAAGGACTGAGATATTTCTTATATAACCATAGGAAAATGTTAAAATGAATCAGAAAATTAAACATTAAAACTATACTATTGCAGAATCCCTGTTCAGTCTATCAAATTTCTAGGACTTTCTTCATAGCTGTCTTTTAGTGATCGTGACCGTTTGGTCTCATTTATCCTAGAGTAGGTCCTCAGGCTTTCTGTGTCTTTCTTAACCTTGACATTTTTTTTGAAGAGTACAGATCAATTATTTTGTAGAAGATCCTTTAATTTGGATTTGTTTGCTCATAGTTAAATTTAAGCTACATATTTTCTACAAGAATACCACAAAAGTACTATTACCATTAAAAGCACTGTGCTTTTAATAAACATATTATTAAAATTTGCTCCATTTCATTTATTATTATTGAATGACTATTATTTCAATTTGTTGTAATGAAGATGTACTTTTGCATATAAAATGGAATATGGGAAAAAGAGAAACCCTCTTTCTCTATTTTCACCAATTGCACCATGATAAATGATAGAACATGCTTTGGGTGTTTACAATGGACACTGACCATGGGTTTATTTATTCTCACTATCCTTCTGGTCATAGCATTCTCTTGAACGCTCCAAATAAACAGCCAGGCAGGAGTGGCAGTCATCAGTGAAATGAATAAATACCTTGGAAATGAAGTCTTAACACGGGGAATGACCTACTAATCTTTAATGGCTATGACTGTGATGTGGATTTCAGCTGGGGATGCCAGCAAAAATTCGATTCAGGTTCATGCCAACATTACCTGGCCAATGATAACATTAGTTAGAGATTCAGCTAATCTTCCAAGGACAAGGAGAACTTTCTAATTTTAGCACCAGCATTTATTAGCACTTCAAATGAATGGGTGATTACTTTAAAACACCCCTGCTAGAAGAATGATAACCGAACTTAGAGCAGCATTTCTTCACAGCAAGTGGAAGAAAGGAAAGAATGGGGTTGAAGGAGGCGGTAATCCCATTAGAGACTGATTCTGAGAACACGTCTCCTTCGAAGATGTGTTGTTTCTCCGTGATCCTCAAATGTCTCAAATAAAGATATTACTGCCATTTATGCCCTGTTTATGAAGTCAGGCTATGGAACCTTGGCCTTCTGAACACAAATCTCTCAGGTAGATGTAACATGACAGATAAGTGGTGTGACTCTTAGTCTTTCTGTACATGAGCACATGGTCTTACAAGGAGGACAGATAAACAAAGTCACTTATGCCTCCACACGTGCCTTATGTTCAGTCTTGTCTCACTCTTCGTGACCCCACGGACTGTAGCCCACCAGGCTCCTCTGCCCATGCGATTTTCCAGGCAAGAATACTGGAGTGGGTTGCCATTTCCTTCTCCAGGCGATCTTCCCCACCCAGGGATCGAACCATATCTCCTGTGTCTCCTGCACTGCAGGTGGATTCTTTACCCACTGAGCCATCAGGGAAGCCCCAGAAGGGATGCAACTGGGGAGCATTAAACCTCTAGATAGCTTTTTGACTTTACAGTTGGAAGGGGCAGCGGGGTCCTTTCTGGAATATTCCCATGCATTTATTTGAACTTGTGCCCCCTCTTGCACCATTTGCCACAGTGATCCAGACCTCAGCCTTGATGCTGCAAACCTCTGCCCATTGGGAGAGCTGGATACTCAGCGTGGCCCGTCTAGCTCTGTCTCACAGTTGTTACTCTCTTTCTCTCTCAAGAACACAGCTCCTAATTTTTTACCTCCGTTGACATAACTTCCCAATATTCTCTTCCCCGACTGGCTTAGGGCTTGGTCTGGAGCCACTCGACTCACTTTCCACCCCCTTGATTCTCATCTTATTATCAGATTTTCTCCCCTTCTCCTGAATGGGAGGCTTGGGGGAAGGGATTGTTTTGGCTGGAATTTGACAAGGCACAGGTGGTTTTACCAGCTGCAAGTTCTTTAGTTCTTGTTGGCTGCCCACCAACTCTTGGTCTTTTCACAGTTCTTTCAGGGGTGGCGGCGGCGGAGGAGGGGCAGGAAGGGACAGTAGGTCCTTGATGTTGTTGTTCCCCATCAGCAGCTGTCTCAGGTTGGCATTGAGTCCAGAGCGGTCCTTCAGGAAGAGTTGTTTTGTTCCCCCCCCCCCAGAATTTTTTTTCCCCCTGGAGACTGGAGAGACCTAAAGGGCACAGCCATAAAAATGGCAGCTCACCCTGCATCTTGGTTGTGTCCCTGCAGAGGCCGAGGGCCACAAGCTCTCCCTTGCACATGTCCTGACTGCCGTCGCGCCTGGCTTCCGGGCACAGATCACTGTCACTTTCAGCCTCAGAAATCCAGGCTTGGACTCAATTACTCACATCTCCTCTGCCTGGCTGGTTGGAGTCCAATGACACCAGCATCATCTCCCAAAATAGACGAAAATAACCCTCAGCTCCGTTGCTCACATGCCTCTTTTTGAGGAAAGAAAAAAGGAACTTAAAACTTAAAAGCATTTTCCCTTCCTCCTTTTCCTTTCCAAGCATCTTTTTGATAGCAACAATAAAACACTTGAATGTGCCGGTTGACCTCGGTGCCACCCCTGTTCACTGTTCTCTTCTCAGCCTTTTTTATTTTGAAAACATCCATTGACCCCTTTCCTTAGTAAGGTTTCAGGCCCCTGCTCACGTTTTCTCACTTTCCTTCCCGCGAGGCTCTGCTGAGAAAGCTTGGTTCTACACTGTCCTTGATGTGTGTGGGCACTTGCCTCCCCCATTAAGCTGAGCCCCCGTGAAAGGGGACACTAAAATGGCCCTTTATTGGTTAATTCCTCTCCCTCTTCTTTCCTCTGATCCTTCTGCTTCATTTCTCCTGCCCTCCTCCTCCTCGATCGCCTCATCCATCAGATAAACACTGCAATCTTCATGTTGGCCTTTGCCAATTAGAACCTAGGACCACCTAGAAAACCCTCCAGGGATGCGGGGCTGAAGTCCAGTGTGGCTGTGGCAGTATCTCCAGGGTCTCTGGCATCTCACCCCCCTGCCCCTTCACAGCTGCACAAAGTGCTAATTCCTCTCCCAGCCCCTGACTAAAGCACCTGATCGTTTCCTGGGACTCTGATCCCCCCTCTCCGACATCACCTCTGTGGTCCTCACATGCTGTCTTCATCTGTTACCTGATGATTCTGTGTCCTTCCCAGTCCCGACTTGGAAAAGGAAGCTCTGGGAGACACATCCCGCTATGTGTGTGCATGCAGTCGGGCTCACTGGTTCCTGCAGAGTAGAAGCCCATTAGCTGTTTAATAAAGCTTTGTTGATATTCCACCTTTTTCTGTTTGCTTTGCACACAGAGCATTACTTTGAAACCCAAATAGCCTGGAAGGAGGTGCGGAAATATATTAAGGTGCAAGTGTGTGGGGGTGTTTGTGGATGGTGGGGCAAGGTTAGCAAAGCTAAAATATCAGTAGTGGGTAAGGAGGCGTGAAGAGGAAAGATGGGGAGTTTTCCTGCTTCCCAGATTTTCCAGGGGAAGGACGCAGTGGTATTGTTACGTTGGTACGGAAGGATTCCCAGAGCCTCTGCGACACCCATCATCAGATAAGTATAAACACACATTCTAAAGCCCAGTATAAATGAGTTTTAGATTACCCGTTGCTTTGAATTTTCCATACCTCTTTTTTTTATCTTCTTCAGCCAGAACAACCAGGAATGGACATTATTTGATTTGGCCAGCACCAGCAACTTTTTTTTTAAACCATAGCTCTGTTTTATATGTCATTTCAAAGTATCCATCATACTTAGGAGATGCTGCACACACCTGTCAATTGAACAGAGAAAATATGCTTCTTTCCTATTTGTCTCTCTTTGCTAGGACCAGGCAACACTAATCTTCCGCAATATTCTTTTCCCAATAAGAGCTCACATCCAATCTGAATGCTAAATAATGTTGTCACGAGGTTGCATGGGCACTGGTTAAGATCTATGCCCAAACTATAATGAATCTCTCTTCTACATAACTGTGATTGTGGCCAAAATTGGTGAGCAACCCATCCTCAAGGGAGCAGTGGGAGGAGACCAGAATATTGTGTTGGATTCTGTCCTGGACACATCTTCGGCTAGACTCCTGGAGCAGTTTAAATCAAGGGCTGGGCTGAGCAGGCCTGAATGGCTTGCAAATGACAGATTTATGGAGGGAGGCCTAATTAGATCACGGTAATTTGTAGTACGACAGTATCTTTTGCTCAAGATCTCAAAGCAAATGTCTGCCTTGATAGGTGGGCAAAACAAAGACCCACAAATGTCAAGGGAAAGTCTCAATTTCACAAAATAAATCCTTGGACAGCCCGGGATAAGAGTCACACCTCGCATTTGGAAAACATTTTACAGTTTTGCTCTGCATTCACATAATTTTGCCTCCTTTGAGTGGCCCAAGTTCCTGCTGTGAAAGTTAGGGTGGTGGTCGGTGTTTCTCTCATTTTAGAAAAGGGGAAGATGGAGACACTGACTGGCTGAGTGACCTGCCCAAGATCCGCGCCAGTAGTGGGGCTGATTTTTGGATACCCTGTGTGGAGAAATGAAGTGAAGTGACTTTTAGCAGGAAAAGAAGAAGAAGGTCTTGAGATAATGAGCTTCTGTTTCTAACGACTTAGCAGAAAGGAGCATGGCTGAGGAATACAAGTCCCAGTGAAGATTCATCTAGGTCAAAGGCTTAGAATGGATTGCAAACCTGTTTGGGGAGTAGTTGTCCCCTGGTATCCTTGAAAGATTAGTTCCAGGATCCCTGAGGATACCAAATCTGTGGATGCTCAAAGTCTCTTATGTCAAATGGTGTAGGGCTAGCCCACAGTCTATGCACATGCTTTAAATCATATTTCAGTTCAGTTCAGTTCAGTCACTCAGTCGTGTCTGACTCTTTGCGACCCCATGAACCGCAGCACGCCAGGCCTCCCTGTCCATCACCAACTCCCGGAGTCCACCCAAACCCATGTCCATCGAGTCAGTGATGCCATCCAACCATCCCATCCTCTGTCGTCCCCTTCTCCTTCTGCCCTCAATCTTTCCCAGCATCAGGGTCTTTTCAAATAAGTCAGCTCTTCGCATCAGGTGGCCAAAGTATTGGAGTTTCAGCTTCAAAATCAGTCCTTCCAGTGAACACACAGGACTGATCTCCTTTAGGAATACCTACTACGATGTAAATACTGTGTAAATCATTGTAGACACAATGTATATAATATATAAATAGTTGCCAGCATGAGAAGTTAGGTTTTGCTTTTTGGAAATTTCTGTTTTTTTTTCCAAATAATTTTAACCTTCCAGCTGGTGGAATCTGAAGGTGCGGAATCAACAGATGTGGAGTGCCAACTGTATGCAGAAGACTTGAATGTGTCCAACACGGTGTTGCCTTGCCCCCAAGTGTTATTTTGTGTATACAGCCCTGAGGGGACTGTGTGTGGGGGTGGGGGTGGATGTCATTCATTTTATAGCTGCCGACAGAGGGAGGCAGGATCTATAGTGGATGGAATTCCTGAGTGTTCTCCCCCTGACCTCCGCTCCATAGGATCACAGAGAGTGACCTGACTTGCCTGATGAGCTTTGTCCATTCCAGCTGGCCATTCATTCATCTGAATTCACTGGGAATCCATTTCCTCTTGGTCCCTTCCATCTAGGTTAAAGTGATGATGGATTTTGCCTTCAAGGAGTTTATCTTCCAGTAAGAGGGTTAAAACATGTGCCTCTATAATAAGGAGCAAGGGAGAAGGTGATACCTGAAACCAAAAAGGCTTGTCTTGGTCCCTAGTTTCTATGCTGGCTTGTAATGGGCATCACCTAGGTCTTTTGTAAGGGACAGACTGAGTCTTATCCTTTTGGGTTTCCCCAGTAGGACTTTGCACATGGCCAATGCTCATAAAAATGTACTGACATCTGGATGATGGGTTCCTCTTCCCATGTGGTTCTTTACGATCTTTTACTGAGAATGGTAACTGGCCTACGTCAGTAGTTTTGAGTGTTCATTTTCCTTTCTCATTTCTCTGTCTCTCCATCCTGCCCTCTTTCTGTCTCTCTCTTTGCCTCTCTCACTCACTCACTCTAAATAGAAATATTTTGCCATTTGGAGATGGAGCCAATACCCAACATGACTAAAAGCAAATGGCATAATTTGAAGCAACATGGATGGACATAGAGGTGATCATATTAAATGAAGTCAGACAAACATCGTATGATACATGGAATCTTTAAAAAATGATATAAATGAACTTATTTACAAACAGAAATAAACTCAGACATAGAAAACAAAAATGATTATCAGAGGGGCGAGTGGGGTGGGTGATGGAGATAAATTAGGGGTTTGGGATTAACATATACACACACTGCTGCTGTTGCTGCTGCTAAGTCGCTTCAGTCGTGTCCGACTCTGTGCAACCCCATAGACGGCAGCCCACCAGGCTCCTCCGTCCCTGGGATTCTCCAGGCAAGGACGTTGGAGTGGGTTGCCATATCCTTCTCCAATGCATGAAAGTGAAAAGTGAAAGTGAAGTCGCTCAGTCGTGTCCGACTCTTCGCGACCCCATGGACTGCAGCCTACCAGGCTCCTCCATCCATGGGATTTTCCAGGCAAGAGGACTGGAGTGGGGTGCCATTGCCTTCTACATACACACACTACTATATATAAAATAGATAACCACCAAGGACCTACTATATAGCACAGGGAACTATATGCAATGTCTTGTGATAACATATAATGGAAAAGAATCTGAAAAAGAATATATAGACAGAGTCGCTTTCCTGTATACCTGAAACAACCACAATCTTGTAAATTAACTATAATTCAATAAAAAGTGGTTATGCTTTTTTTAAATAAAAGCAAGTGGCAGAATTTTATTTTCTTATATTTGTGTCCCCAGAATATTAGGGCAAATTTTAAATACAGTTTTATACATTTTTAGCAAATCCAAATATCTTCATTCCTAGTGGATAAATGAGAAGAAAAGAGTGAGCTTCTTATTCTCACCAAGGTCACACCACATGGTCCTCAGCCCGGGCTTACCCTGCTGCCTCCTTGGAATTAAACCTGAGTAGGCAGAGAGAGGGTGGAAGGGGACCTGAAGTATCTTGAGACGGTCTCTCCTGACTGTTTCAGCACATGGATTACGACAAAAATCACAAACTGCGGACTTGGCAGATTGTCCCAGAGCAGGAGGGGAATGTGATAGCCTTTTCCAAAGTCAGAGGAGGGATGGGTATTGAATACATCACAACAAATATGTGATATGTCCTGCGAATGATATGAAAAATTAAATACAAAGAAAAGTGAAGATGGAGCTTCTCAAATGACAGAGCTGTGGAGAGGGTGATGGGGGGGGTTGTGACGGAATGGGGGATGAGGCAGCAGGGGAAATGGGGGGCAGAGTGCTAAATTTGTGAAAAGAAAAACACTGATGCTATGCATAGTCTGAAAGATGACATGTTTCCCTGGTCCAGATGGCAGTTTTTTTAGAGTTTTACTTACATTTTCTGACTGAACAGACTTTGCTCGGATCCTGTTATTAATGTTAGAACCCGGGGCTGGGGCTCCTGTTTTCTCGCCAAAGCACACTGACCCTGCTGTTCTGATGCAAGGGGGTTCAGAGGCTCAGAGAGCAGCAGCAGCTTGTGCTTCTGGGAAGTGGAAGGCTGGCTCCCAGGCAGCCTGTCCCACCACTCCATAAAATGGAAGAACCTTGCCTCCCTGTGTGAATTCTCTTTGTGATTAGGAAGACAAATACCTCCACTGAGTTGTCTACGAACAGGTGCTGCAGATGGCTGGACCCTGGTTCTTACAGGCGATGGTTGGAAGCGAGGGAAGCTATTTTACTCTTGTTCAGCCCTGCTAAGTTGTTAGCTAAGGGTGGGCTCTCAGGAGACAATGAGTTGTGTGAAATATAAGTAACGCCGAGGGCAGGAGGAGGGGTTTGCTGCAGACTGCCACGTTAGGTCTTGCTGTGAATCGATGGTGTATTACCTAAAGTTGCTTCTGTGATACAGTCATTGGGCAGCTTCAAAATGGGTCAGGATTCCATTTGCTGGAAGAGAATGGTTGGATACTTTTTCTTAGGAATCCCAGGCAAGGGGGAATTCCTCAGAATCCTTCCTTATCTTGGAATTTGAATCCAAGGGCTATCTTTCTCAGACCAAAGGACTACTCTGCTTCGTGCTATGCTTAGTTGCTCAGCCGTGTCTGACTCTTTGAGACTCCGTGGAGCCTGCCAGGCTGCATAGGGATTCTCTGTCCATGGGGATTCTCCAGGCGAGAAGACTGGAGTGGGTTGGCATGCCCTCCTCCAGGGAGGAGGATCTTCCCGACCCAGGGATTCAACCCAGGTCTCCTGCATTGCAGGCGGGTTCTTTGCTGTCTGAGCCACCAGGGAAGCCCAGAGAGGCAAAAGAAAGAAGGGGACAAATATTACTTTCCAGATTGTTTTGCTCTTCTTAAGATTTCTAGATATTGATGGATGACCAATGCCTTTGTTCAGAGTTATCAGCCTGTTAAAAAATCAGAGGCAAAGCTCCCTTTTGGTTTTAGTTGTCACTGATGTCTATTTATAGTCGTGGCCAAATGTGACCTCATCCTCTAGGTTCTGCAAGCTCAGCAAAGTGAGGCCAGGTTAGCCTGACCACGGGTCTCTGAGGAGCACCCCAGATGCTGTGGTGTGTCTTGTCAGCAGGGCCAAGGTTTTTCTCTTTCTGCTACGCCTCAAATGCCTCACTGCTCAGCACGTCAGAGAACAAGGTGATGGGAAGAGCCATCTTTGAAATCAGAAAGCAAATGGAAGCTCCTGAGTATATACAAGAGTTCCTGGATTTTCTTTCTTTTCCTTCCCTTCTTCACTCTCTCCCTTTCTTTCTTCCTTCCATCTTCTGCTTTCCTTTTCCTTTCTTCTTTTCTGTTTTGGAAGAACAGAACAGAGGAAAGAGAAGATGGTGAAGCAATGAAAATCTGGGTATGTCCCTGATGGAAGGGTCTTTGTGACACTGAAGTGTTCCTGGGATTCAAGCAGGACCCTGATTGTTTGTCTTCAGCAGACGGCACATCGGTGATAATGGTGGCTCTTGACTTGCGGGGAACTCTGGTGGTAGTGAGCCTGATCTCATCTCACAGCCCATTTTGGGAGGCCCCTAGTTCTTCCAGCCGATAATCACTATGTCCTGCTCCCTCAGAAGTCAGTTTCTATTCATTTCCTGGAGTTTTTCATCCTTAGTTTGAGAAAAACCGACTTGGCCATTAAGCCAGAGTTTTATCTTTGAAGACCAACTCCATTTCTACGGCATGGTCTACATCATTGAAGTCATGAACATTTTTCCTTCTCTGAATCCGTGAGTCTTCACTAAGCTACTGATGGTTCCAGTGGACCCTCCTTTCCTATTGCAGTCAATACATACTTTTTATGAATCGTGTGTCTTCCAGTCTACAAGGTCATAGAAATTGCAGGATTCGGTTGAGAAATCCAAGTCAGTTGTTAAAGAAACAGTAGTTCATTCAAGAGTTACGCGTTGATGTGTGCAGAGGGGTTTCATAATGAGACCTTGTACACAATGGTTTGCTTAGATATGGTCCCTATCCCCCAGTGAATCAACACAGACTAAAATGTAGGATGCTCGGAGAATCCCATGAAACTTGGGGAAAAACAGCACAGCAATGGGAAGAGCTTTGCAGTGGCTGAGAGGAAGCTAATGATCTTAGCCCCGGGCAGACCATACACGTGCTGCCCTCACCTTCTAGCGGCAAAAACCATATTTAAACCACATTTGTGCCATCGCAAAGATGTATTCTGTAATGGAAGCAACCTTGATTTCAACAGAAGTGTTTAAACTTTAGTTTTCCTAAGACGAGGATAGCCCCAAATAAATCCGAACAAAATCAAGGACTAAAAAACATGGAGTAAGAAAACAGCAGTACAAATATTCCTTTTCCACTAAGGTCCTCATCAGCTAAAATCCCAAGCAGCTTCTTTGATTTCATTTTTGGTAATTGCAACAGAAAATTGCATCTGGACTGACAATGTGTATGCCGCGCTTCAGCCCAATGTGCTTACAAATTGCCAAGTTATAGCAAAGCCCCAGCAGAAAGGATGGAGAGTTCTCGCAGTAATACTGGCAGCCCATTAAGAGCAGTGCCATTTACTGACACTACATCCTAGGAAAAAGAAATGAACTGGAAACTGTACATCAGGGTGATCAGCAATGTCAACTGGGTTCTGATTTTTCTTCTCACCCCCCTCCAAATAATTTGGCTTTCAAAATTGCATCTGCTGCTCTCTCTTTAGCACATACAAAATATATGCAGCATCTCATTGGAATTCTCCTTCTTTCCCCTTCTCCCTGCCTCCTGGAAATGTGTTCCTTTGGAGATGAATCTGGATATTTAACTGAAGCAGTGGAGATAATATTACAGACAAATTGCAATCACCTGTTGGGTAGGGAGGGAAGACTCTACTCTTGCTGGCTGGAGTAGAATATTTTAGGAAATATTGAATTCCATGCTGGTTTCCATGTCCCAGTCAGAACTCTCTCAGTTCCCTCAGCCCGTCAGTAAATACGTATTTAAAAAAAAACAAAAACTGATTTCAATATTTACCTGAGTGAGACGTGAATATCCCTTAACTCAATAGAACTGACTTTTGCATATTTCAGTGGGTGGGATTAATATATCTCTATAATTATAAAAGTCTTAGAATTAATTGGAGCTAACAGTTTGTGTCAGAATGCTCACCATGTCCATTAAGCATCACCTGTGTAAAGAATTAACATTACAGAATGCTCGGGTCAGAGCACGTTCCTCACTCCTAAAAGGGTGGGAAGATGTTCTGGAACACAGAACTTTCAGGGCTTAATCTTGAGCTTTTGCTAACTTCACTTGAAGAATTAGAAGTCTGATCCTCTTCCTGGCAAATATCCAACAGCAGGATAGACACATTCAAAACACTAAACAGCAATAGCAGTTTTTTGTGTGTATGTGTTGTTTGCTGGTTGGTTGTGTATATGTGGCCATGTCTATATATCTGAGCCAGCTTGAAGAAAAATGCACTGCTTAATCTCAGACAATCACTTGAAACAATTATCAACTAGTTCCTCTGGTGGTTTCTAAAATAGAAGTTGTTTGATGAAGATACACTTCTGTTTCATGCTGTTCCCTATAAGGGGAACAAGGACTGTTTCTCCCTCTATTTCTTGTAATACCTGGCTGATAATGGTTTTTTACTGAAGACAATTTCACTTATTTACACACTGAAAATAATTATACTTAATAATAATAGTTGTCTTCCCTTAATATAGTATTGTTTGTTCTTTTAAAATATTCATGACTACTAGAGTATTAAGTGATCACATAGCAAAAATTCCCACTAAAACAAGAAAACAATAAACACAGCCTACCAAATGGTAAAGAATTCCCCTGCAATATGAGAGACCTGGGTTCGATCCCTGGATTGGGAAGATCCCCTGGAGGAGGGCATGGCAACCCACTCCAGTATTCTTGCCTGGAGATTCCCCATGGACAGAGGAGCTTGGTGAGCTACAGCCCATAGGGTCACAAAGAGTTGGACACAACTGAGCAACTAAACAGAGCCCAGTGCTTTCAATGTATTCACCACTGTGTAAGAAGGCAATGTCCAATTATCTAAACAGTGATCCATCAGCCCGATTGTGCTAAAGTGGGTTTCTATCAATCCCGAGGTCATCTTTGCTCTGCCTCTCCTGACCCTGAGTGGGAAAGGAAGAGTCTCCGGGGCACACCTAATAGCTCCTTGCGGTCAGGCAGCCATGGGAAGGGCAAGTGTACTGAAGCAGCAGAATCAATCCCCGGACTCATTAACCCAGCAGCCTCCCACCCCTCCCACGAGCTCCCCAGCCTCACAGCTTGCCACTACCCGTCCATCTCCCTGATTCAGACTCACCCAAGCCACCTTCAAGGGTCTGTGCACCTGCTCACTACACCACACTTCCCTCCTGGCCCCTTGCAAACGGGCGGCTGGAACTTAAAAGAAGCTTTCCCAGAGAAAACTGTCACTTGCCCCCTTACATACACACAGGCACACACACACGCACATGCATACACAGACACACGCATGTGCTGATAAGATTCCATGAGGGTCAGTGTTGTGGACAGACTCCCCTCTGCTCGTGGCTCCAGCCCCCCTTCCCCTCTGCCCTGACTCCCCATGCCTTCCTCTGTCCAAGGATGCCCTGCTGCCTGGCACTCTGAGGCCCGATCGGCCGCTGCCTTCCCTCTCTCCTGCTTGAAAGCCGTTGCCTGCTATCACGGCTCTGTTTGCCAGCCCTGCACTGTACTTCATTAGGCAGCTCTTTTTAATGGCTTCAACAAAAGCCATCATTTTAGCCCAACTGCCTTGACTAAATTAAAATTTCCAATCTCTGTTTTAGTGTTCTGCAACTGATGTATACATAAGCAAAACTGGTCAACATCTGCCAGGGGGTTGGCCAAAAGTTCTGTAAAGATGTACTTCACATTTCTGAAGCATGTGCAAAGTAACAGCGTCCTTATCCTCCCGAGAGCTCTCATGGTTTTACTTCACCATTTGTTCAAACACACTTTAGCCGCGTAGAAGCCATGCAGTTGATTCTCCCCTTGGTTGCCATTTCATCTGTAGTGTCATTTTGAGTAATTGGGGTATGGTAGCTGATCAACTTACAGGTTTCTCATTGGCAGAAAGGGACCATGTTGGCACCAAGAAAGAATACGATGGGTCCTCTTGGTGCAGAAGCAAGTGTCCCCCTCTTGCACTTGGCTACCCAAGACCATTAGGAAATAAGCTTAATAAAGCCTCCAAGTGTATATGTCGTCACTCTGCCCAGGCAGAGGGAAGCACCTATGGATGAAACACCACACACCAACATGGAAAGATGGTCAATGCACATATTTAGTCAGTGATCTGTGAAAGTTTTTGAATTAGTTTTTAAAGCTTTGTTAAGACCAGAACGCACAGATGTTGAAAACAAGTTCAGATGTAGCGACAGATGGTATTTGATTATGAAGCAGACTGTTCATATAATACAAAGATGCTACTTCTGCCATACACAAGTAACTGCAGAGAGTGCAGTAGAAATTTTGGAAGGCAGGCGCTTCGAGAGGGTCTTTGTGCAGCAATAACTTTCCCATTTTCCAGCAGTGCTAGAATTGTGATAATTTCCCTCTTTTCTTTTCAATCAGGGCCTCTCTTGGCCCTTCCATGCCCCGCCTCCCTCTCCAGCCTCTTTTACTCCAGCCTTCAAAAGTCCTCTCTCCTTTCGGTGAATTGTCTCACCTCGCCATCACGCCTTTCACAACCTCGGTGTCGTTCAGAGAATGCACGGCCTCATCCAAGGCAGGCTCGTGCCCAAAGTTAGGGGAAACTAGGAAGCGGCTGCCAACGTTCCCATCATCTAAGGAAAAAGATTTCATCGCTCATGCTTCGCAATGAGAACTTGACCTTTAAACAGAAGCCAGGTTACAGCTTCTAACGTGCTGCTGCACACGTGCTGAGGTTGCTGCTAGCTCAGCTTGAGACTCAGCTGTCTCTTCTGTACAATGGGGATAACATTGGTCCCTCTGATCTCTTGGGGGAGCCAAGGAGGTCATAAAGGATGCTGGATTGGGAACTTGTCTTGGAAACTAGAAAGTGCTGCTGATAAAACTGGAGCCGATTATACAGAGTGAAGTAAGCCAGAAAGAAAAACACCAATACAGTATACTAACACATATGTATGGAATTTAGGAAGATGGCAATGACGACCCTGTATGCAAGACAGGAAAAAAGACACAGATGTGTATAACGGACTTTTGGACTCAGAGGGAGAGGGAGAGGGTGGAATGATTTGGGAGAATGGCATTCTAACATGTATACTATCATGTAAGAATTGAATCGCCAGTCTATGTCTGACGCAGGATACAGCATGCTTGGGGCTGGTGCATGGGGATGACCCAGAGAGATGTTATGGGGAGGGAGGTGGGAGGGGGGTTCATGTTTGGGAACGCATGTAAAAATTAAAGATTTTAAATTAAAAAAAAAAATAATAAATAAATAAATAAATAAAGTGCTGCTGACAGGCATGTAACTGTCATTGTCAAAGCCTGAGAATGGGAAAGTATGGTATCTGAGGTTGGAAGGAGAAATCACCCTGTGCCTTGGGGATTCTCAATCAGAAATCCACTCTCCTTCCATGTAGGTTCTACAAAAAATGCTACAATATCCAAAATTGAGCTTATTAAATGATGTGAGGCCAGCAGACACCCCGGCTGGAGAGGTGTGCCCTCCAAATGGTTATTTCACTTTTTTAAACCAGGCACTGTGGAGGACCAGTGACGTTGAGCTTGGGGTGCCATCAGATCTGGTCCATGAGAGAACCTTCTCGGCAGAAGTCCTGAGTGTAGGGCCAGGGAACAGACACGCTTGGTAAAGAAGAACGTGGATTCAACAGCCTCCATTCCAGACTCCTTTAGAATCCAAGCTTTTAAGGCTAAGTAAGTTACCAGGCCCAGTTTCTAAAGCTTTTCCTGAGTCTATTGCTTTCTTTTCTCAGCACAGTGTTGCCCGGGTCTGTGTTACAGTGTCGGTGTGGTGGGGGACAGACAGGGAGGTAAGGGAGTGCAGCCTTGTTTCTGCAGGCTTGCAAGCCCACCGCCCATCCCTTGCAATCCAAACCTCTTGTTTTGAAGAGCTCACTATGTGCCAAATAATATTTAATAAACACAGATGAGCCATGGAAGATGAGGGAAAGAACCAGCGTGCCAAAATGAGTTGGAGGAGATTTTGAAGGATGGCAGTATGGTGGAGTGGGTAGAGAGCCACTCTGGATGGACTCAGGATGGAGGCAGAAGAGGGTACAGGGAGGAGCCGTCAGGTCTCCTCCTGGGGTGAAGGGTGCTATGACAGTATGGCACATGATAGGATAGCATAGGATGCTATAATATTTTACATACAGCACCTGCAAAAAACCTCTTCCTTTTGGCTAGCTTTATTGGTTAGCTGGTTAAAGAAACAGACATGGTTTTAGTGAAGGTAAAGCTGATCGTATGTATGTATAACTGACTCACTTTGCTATACACCTGAAATGAACACAGCATTGTTAATCAACTATGCTCCATTATAAAAAAAAATTTTAAAAAAAATGCTGCCAAGACATTGAATTATAATAAATGTCTGGGGTTAGATTAGCCAGTTAAAGAAAGGGATTATATTATCTCTCCAAGTCGCAAATGTATGTTAAAGCCCTCTGCATCTTGACTGCAGATGGGGCTGGCGACATAATTTGCAGGGCTCTGACCAGAAGGCAAATGTGTGGCCCTTTGTTTAAAAATGATTAAGAACGTCAGGAGAGTACCAGATGAGCAGCAAAGCAGACACGGCACTCTCCGAAGTGTGGGACCCTGAGTGACCAGGCGGCTTTCACATTTGCGAAGCTGGCCCTTCTGCAGGGGAAAGATGCAGAGGAAACTTTCTCTGATCACCTCCATCTAGAATCTCTGCAGTGCTTGGGAGATTTCTGTGGGGTCGGTATCAATTTATTGAACCCCAAGACACTAAGTGATTATCCAAAATATGGAGGAAAATGGAAAGCAGCGGCCACAGACCCGCAGCCTGGGCAAGCCTTGAGAAGTCCTGGGTTTGCTCTCAAATCCTATCATTAATCAGATTATGAACTTACCCATGAGAAAGGAATAACCAGGCCTTCCTACTCCAGGAGTCTCTCAGGGTTGTGCGCTCCCAGAATGACAATATGAATGTCAGAGTGTAAAGTACAGTGGCTGGCAAGTTGATGCTCTTGGTTCAGGCCATGTGCACTGCGGGGTAGTGGTGGGGAGGTGATCGACTAGTCAGCCGGTCAGGATTGGTGTGGTGTCATTGCGGGGGCTTCCATAGATAACGCAGTCATGATGGAGGGTGCATTGGTGCTTCAAGCCAGGCTGGTGGATCCTCTCTCTGAATATTTCAACAAATACTACCAATTCCCCAGGCTCTGTAAGAAGAAGCTTTAAGTAAAGCTATGCAAGTCTGTGGACTTCCCAGGTAGCTCAGTGGTAAAGAATCCTGCCAATGCAGGAAACATAGGTTTGATCCCTGGGTCAGGAAGATCCCCTGGAGTAGGAAATGGCGACCCACTCTGGTATTCTTGCCTGAGAAATTCCACAGACAGGGGAGCCTGACGGACTATAATCTGTGGGGTTGCAAAGAGTCAGACAAGACTGAGCATGTACACAATCGGCTCTTCACCTCCACCCCTTTCCCCCGCAAATCACCATCACTCTACATTGCTGGTCAGCACCTCTGAGGAAAACATTTCTATCACCTCGCCTGGGACTATATCTGAAGAAAGGAGATGCAAGTAATTTTTCCAAGTGGGCCTGAGTTGTGTGTCCTGCTCTTGGGGAAAACTGGCTCCATTAAGGGGATAGCACTCACCTAGTCCATGCCCAAATTTCTGCCCATAGAAACTATGAGATGATGAATCTGTCTTGCTTTAGACCACAAAATATGTGGTGATTTGTTCTACAGCCATGGAAAACCTGTATGTATTACAATGTTTTATTACTGGAGGTAAGAGAAACCACAGAATCGACTCATTGGTAAAGGCCCTCAATGGAAGGACTCATTGGAAGGACTGATGCTGAAGTTGAAGCACCAATAGTCTGGCCACCTGATGCAAAGAACTAACTCGTTGGAAAAGACCCTAATGCTGGGAAAGATTGAAGGCAGGAGGAAAAGGGGACAACAGAGGATGAGATGGTTGGATGGCATCACCAACTCAATGGACATGAGTTTGATCAAGCTCTGGGAGTTGGTGATGGACAGGGAAGCCTGGCATGCTGCAATCGATGGGGTCACAAAGAGTTGGACACGACTGAGTGACTGAACCATGACTGAATTGAACTGAACAGATCAAGATCTTGTTATATGGTTGAATTTCTCCTTCTTCACGGTTATTCCTACAAAGTACTTGAGAAACCTAGCCCATTCCCTGCCCATGTTCCTGGTTTCCAAGCCCTCCTTCACAGAGTCACAGCACTCTGAGCATGTCTAGACAGGATTCTCATAATAGTCACCTCTGCTGCCTCCTGGGCCAGTGTCCCTGGAGCTATAACACCTTAGGCTCCACCAGTTTTTCACAAGAGCAAGTGACCTGGTGCCCACACAACCTACTGGGCAGCAGTATCAACACCACCATTGCTAGTGTGAATTTTTTTTCTATGACTGGGTAACAAACTATCATGCATTTAGTGGTACAGTGCACACGACAAAGCATACTGCAGACACAAGGCTTCTGCTGCTGCTGAGTCGCTTCAGTCGTGTCCTACTCTGTACGACCCCATAGACGGCAGCCCACCAGGCTCCCCCATCCCTGGGATTCTCCAGGCAAGAACACTGGAGTGGGTTGCCATTTCCTTCTCCAGTGCATGAAAGTGAAAAGTGAAAGTGAGGTCACTCAGTTGTGTCCGACTCTTAGTGACCCCGTGGACTGCAGCCTACCAGGCTCCTCCACCCATGGGACTTTCCAGGCAAGAATACTGGAGTTGGGTGCCATTGCCTTCTCTGCAGACACAAGGGGGGCTTTTCAATTAGATATATTTAAATTTAAGTTTTGGATTTCTTGAGCCTCCTACTTACCATCCTAGATAGCATGTTAAAAAGCAGAGATACTGCTTTGCCAACAAAGGTCTGTCTAGTCAAGGCTATGGTTTTCCCAGTGGTCTTGTATGGATGTGAGAGTTGGACTATAAAGAAAGCTGAGCGCCAAAGAATTGAGGCTTTTGAACTGTGGTGCTGGAGAATACTCTTGAGAGTCCCTTGGACTGCAAGGAGATCCAACCAGTTCATCCTAAAGGAGACCAGTCCTGGGTGTTCATTGGAAGGACTGATGCTTGAGGCTGAAATCCAATACTTTGGCCACCTCATGTGAAGAGTTGACTCATTGGAAAAGACCCTGGTGCTGGGAGGGATTGAGGGCAGGAGGAGAAAGGGAGACAGAGGATGAGATGGCTGGATGGCATCACCAACTCGATGCATATGAGTTTGGGTGAATCCCAGGAGTTGGTGATGGACAGCGAGGCCTGGCGTGCTGTGATTCATGGGGTCGCAAAGAGTCAGACTCGACTGAGCAACTGAACTGACCTGAACTGAACTTATCATTGAACTTATTATACCCTAAAATCAGCATATAGAAGACACTAATTAAAGTTCTTGGAACAAATAAATGAAGCTAAAAAATACTCATGATGACAATGTCATCAGGATGGTGGAAGCCACAGGCTTTGTTCTTCCACAGAAACACCAACTTATCATTACATGGTCCAAAAGCCTTTCAGAAAACTCCAGAAACCACTTACGAAGTCATAGTTATACATGTATCCATCTGTTCACCTGAAACTACCACAAAATTGTTAATTGGCTATATCCCAATACAAAATAGAAGGTTTAAAGTTACCAAAAAAAAAAAAAAAAAGAAAAGTATGTGGTTATGGACTGAAACTGTTGAGTCCAGAATATAATGAACATTAACCAAAGACTGTTAAGGTTTAGTAGAGATCAAACAAAACTTCTAAGAGAAGAGCCTTGTGTATCGTAGATAATAACTGTCCACTAAAGCTGCAAAGCATTTCAAAAACTCAGAAAGATGGGGGATACATATCTGTTACAAAAATTGGCTCATTGGTTCTTTCATTTGCTCATTTCACTCTAATCACTGAAAATCAATCTTCATATATATATTTTTCTTTTTTTTAATTGGAGGATAATGCCTTTACAATGTTGCTTTAGTTTCTGCTGTATAGCAATATGAATCAGCTATATGTATACATATATCCTCTCCCTTTTGAAACACCCTCCATCCCCCATTCCACCCCTTCATATATATTTTTTAAGAAAGATAAAAGAGTCTGAAATGCTTCTAGAACTCAGAAAAAATTGAAGTAATTAGCAACACTAATATAACTGAATGTTATGAAGGCTTTACACTTAAAAAAAAAGTTATAGAAACCCTAGCAAACTGAAGGCCAAGAACAGTGCGTTGTAACAGCTTCATCTCTTGGAAATCAAAAGTGTTAAAGACTTGGAGACTATAGTAGAGACAGGTAGCCGAATGATCCTCTCCATTGATTCGTGGCCTTTAGAAGACAATCTGCAAATTCAACTGCCCAGAGAAAACCACCACGACTTGCCATAGTGGGGAAAATGAAAGCGAAAGTCATTCAGTTGTGTCTGACTCTGTGACCTCATGGACTATGCAGTCTATGGAATTCTCCAGGCCAGAATATTGGAGTGGGTGGCCTTTCCCTTCTCCAGGGGATCTTTCCAACCCAGGGATTGAACCCAGGTCTCCCTCATTGCAGGCAGATTCTTTACCAGCTGAGCCACAAAGGAAGCCCAAGAATCCTGGAGTGGATAGCCTATCCCTTTTCCAGGGGATCTCCCTGACCCAGAAATCAAACTGGGATCTCCTGCATTGCAGGAGGATTCTTTACCAGCTAAGCTGCAAGGGAAGCCCCATAGTGGAGAAAGAGAGCCTTACAGAAGCATTGTCAGAGCTTCTGGATGTCTGATCATTTGAGAACCAAGAAAAGTCAAGTGCATTTGGCAGCCTTAGTGAAATGCATGTGTACTGATATGTGTATTTTAAGTTTGAAATTGCTTTATGATTTGGGAACTGATTTATTTATGAAGCCTTGTAAAGTTATAGATAATAAATCACGTTTAGTTACACAGGGTGAAAAGTTAATTTTCATAGGAAAAATTTGACACAAACATATCATCTCAGAGTTTTCATGTGGTAGGAGTCTTGGTATGGGTTAGCTGGGTGCTCTGCTCAGAGCCTTACCAGGCTGAGATCAAAGTGTGGCTAGGACTATGATCTCATGCAAGGCTTGAGAGTCTCATCCAAGTGCTCCAGTTGGCAGAATTCTGTTCCCTGTGATCTCAGTACTGAAGGCATTATTCTCTTCCTGGCTGTTGACTAGGGACCATTTTCAACTACTAGAGGCTGCCATCGGGTCCTTGCCATGTGGCCCCCTATAATAGACAGTTCATAACATGGCATTTCCTTTTACAAAGCAAGCAGAAAAATCCCTTTTAAGAGCTCACCTAATTAGTCCAAGCACATTCAGGGTAACTCTTTTGATTAACTCATAGTCAACTGCTTAGGGACCATAATTACATCTGCAAAGTACTATTATCTTTGCCATATAATGGAGCCATACAGTGAGAGTGATAACTCATCATATTCATAGGTTCTGCCCACATACAAAGTAAGGAAACTTTACAAGACATGTACACAAGGGACAAGAATCTTAAAGATTGCCCAGATATTGACAACCACATGGAATATAAAGAGAACACAGCCATCTCTAAAGACTAAAGGACTCATAGGAGTTAGGAGAGGAGGTGTAGTTCTTTTTAATTTATTTTATTGAAGTTAAGTAGATTTACAATGTTGTATTAATTTGTACTATACAGCAAAGTAATTCATATATATATACATATATATATATATATATATATATATATATATATATATGTATTCTCTTCCATTGTAGTTTACTATAGTTCTCTGTGTCATCTAGTAGGACCCTGCTGTTTATCCATTCTATATATGATAGTCTTCATCTGCTAGTCCCAGAGTCCCATTCCGTCCATCCCCTGCCTCTCCTCCCCTCTGGCAACCACAAGTCTATTCTTATTTGTGAGTCTGTTTCTGGTACATACATATGTTCATCTGTGTCAGATTTTACATTGCACATACAAGTGATATTATATGGTATTTGTCTTTGTGTGTCTGACTTCATTAAGTATGATCATCTCTAGGTCCATCTATGTTGCTGAAAATGGCATTATTTCTTTATTTTTTACTCCTGAGCAATACTCCATTGCGTATATATAGCACATCTTCTTCCTCCATTCATCTGTTGATGGACATTTAGGTTGTTCCCATGTCTTGGTTACTGTAAATAATGCTGTTCTGGACATAGCTGTGCATGTATCTTTTTGAATTATAGTATATGCCCAGGAGTGGGGTTGTTGAATCATATGGCAGTTCTATTTTTAGGTTTTTGAGGAACTTCTATGCTGTTTTCCATAGCGGCGCTTCCAGTTTACATTCCCAGCAGGTGCGGTTTTAATGGTGCTTGAGGGAACTTGCAAGTGGATAATAGTAGCTGCATGTTGTGGTCTTCCAAGACAGCAAAACTTGGGGTCCTCTAATCCAGAGAAATTCATGCCTTCTGGTTTGTATACTCCCATAGTTTTCAGTAATACATTTTCTTCCATGCATTTTATTATTCCTATTTCTATTGAGGCAAACCTTATTACTATCTGTGGTGTGGGGGGAATTTTTATTTTGAGTGTTTTCAATTTTCCTGCTTTCCCCTGATTCCTAACATGGAATAATTATTGTTTGTAGAGGCAACTCTCAGAATCTCCTTTGCTGTGGAAAATCTAGGTGATGAGCATATGATAGAGAGTATGAAACAAAGAAACCTGAGGGTTTCATGAACTAGATAAGGTAGCAGGTAAGAACACAGGCTCTGGAGCCAGACAGACAAGGTTTAAATCTCAATTTTTCCCTTTACTAGCTGAGTGACCTTGGGCAAATCATTTCCTTCTACATCTGTGTCTTTATGTATGGGATATAATAATGCTATCTTTCTTTGGTGATCTGAATATTAAATGAGTCGATATATGTGAAGTAGCTGGATCCATTCCTGGGATGCTGTAATTCTATATATGCATTTATTATTCCTCACCATTCACAGAGGGAAGCATTGTAGGAGATTGGGGAGGGTGGGAAAATGTTTACACAAGGATTTGAGGAAGTTGGAAGTGAAAAGGAGTTGAGTGTGGGTGGGTTTCAGGGAGCTGATGCTGACATGTGGGAGATTTTAGAAGGAGCAGAGATGGAGAAAAAGAAATTTTCACGTTTGTTGTGCTTTAACGTTGCATTTTGTCTTATAGCATATCACTTAGAACTTGTGTAAAGATTTGAAGTGCTTTTAATTACTTAATTGTTTCAAGAGAGAATTTATTTAAAGGCACTGCTGGGCTTGGAGAAGGCAATGGTAACCCACTCCAGTACTCTTGCCTGGAAAATCCCATGGACGGACGGATGGGCCTGGTGGGCTGTAGTCCATGGGGTCACTATGAGTCAGACACGACTGAATGACTTCCCTTTCACGTTTCACTTTCATGCACTGGAGAAGGAAATGGCAACCCACTCCAGTGTTCTTTTCTGGAGAATCCCAGGGATGGGGGAGCCTGGTGGGCTGCTGTCTATGGGATCGCACAGAGTCGGACACGACTGAAGCAACTTAGCAGCAGCAGCTGGGTAAACTTGAAATTTTTAGCAGACATCTGAGACAAAATGTTAAATAGACAGTTGGTTGTAGGAGTCTGAGAGATTATCCAGCTTGAGCCATACATTTGGGAACTGCCTGTGTATAGATGGTCTTCCAGGCCACGAGGCTGAGTAAGATCATTTAGCTATTTTCATTGAGCTATTGTACATACTGGAGAGAAGTCTGATAATAGCTCTTGGGTACTCCTAGTCCCGGAGAAGGTGATGGCATCCCACTCCAGTACTCTTGCCTGGAAAATCCCACGGATGGAGGAGTCTGGTGGGCTGCAGTCCATGGGGTCGCTAGGAGTCGGACACGACTGAGCAACTTCACTTTCACTTTTCACTTTTATGCATTGGAGAAGGAAATGGCAACCCACTCCAGTGTTCTTGCCTGGAGAATCCCAGGGATGGGGAGCCTGGTGGGCTGCCGTCTACGGGGTCGCACAGAGTTGGACACGACTGAAGCGACTTAGCAGCAGCAGCAGCAGCAGCAGCAGCAGCAGCACCCCTAGTCCTGCTATTGGTTACCTTTATAGCCTTAAATATCATCCTTAAATCTCTAATTCTACTTCTATCATCATTAGACTGTGAGGGCATTACAGTTGAGGGCATTAATATTCCTACTTCTTCCCTCCCTCCATCTCCCAACTTTGGCCGGTCATGCCTTTGTTTTTACTTTGCCACCGCTGAAAACCTTGACATCCTTCTCTGTAATTACCTTAGAGTTCAGTCTCTTAGGTCCATATACTAATCCTCAGTGGTAACAGACAGTAAACAGCATTTATACTATCAAAGTATGTAAGTGCTGGGCATTGCTAAGCCAGGCTGAGTGTCAAGAGCACATTTTCTTCTTGACTGGTTCAAATTATTCATTAACTAAATAGCCATTGACTCCCTGCCTCATCACAGGCAGTTTTAGTTGTCTGCATTATGCAAAACAAGTTGCCTGCCCTCATTAAACTTACCTTCTGGCATGGATTCCATATCACTTGTGGGAGAATGTTTCTAGAGTTCATTCAAAAGTATTCTTTTTTTTAACCCCCTTTTATTTCTTTTATCAGCTTTTCGGTCTGATTTCAATATCACTATGCCAGATTTTTTTAGTTATTGTTGGCATAATATATATATTTTTAAAATGCATTATCTTCACATAATTTATCAATTGCTTAAAATCATATTTTATTTTCCCTTAATTTCTCTTTCATAAAATTTTTTCAATTTGTTTTTTGATTCTCTTAGAGTTTCCCTTGGTTATTTTCTTTTTTCCTTGTTATGAGATGAAACATAATTTCACTATCATTTCACAAATATTTTTGGTTTCTTACTCATTCTGCCCACCATGCAGAATCTTTCTAACTTTTCTAAAGACATCTTTCTTGCAGCTATTGAGTTCCTGTTCTAATTCAAACTAGTTATTCTCTAAGCTTGCTGCACAACTGTCAACCTGTCTTCCATCTTTATTCCACATCTTCATCTTTTTTTGCTTTTTAGCTTCATTCTGTTTGAATATAGCTCATGCAAATTTTTCAAAAAGACTATATGGAAAATAAGCTTTTCAATCAGTGCATTTTGGAATCTTTATTCTTATGCTTGTTGATAGTTTGGATTAATACTATTCTAGATTTTCATAGGGCTTCCCTTATGGCTTAGCTGGTAAAGAATCCACCTTCAATGTGATAGACCTGGGTTCCATCCCTGGGTTGGGAAGATCCCCTGGAGAAGGAAAAGGCTCCCCACTCCAGTTTTCTGGCCTGGAGAATTCCATTGATTGTATAGTCCGTGGGGTCACAAAGAGTCAGATACGACTAAGCAACTTAAAAAGAAAAGTTTTTGTATTGTACATTTGAATAGTGTTTTAGAAAGTAACAAAAAGTTCAAGCCGCAAATAAGAAAAAAAACCATTTAGGCAGTGGGAACATCAGTGCAAATGTACTGAGACATGAACTGACAGTGGATATATTGGAAACTACAGGAAATTCAATATTGTAGGACTTAAAAGGCAAGAATTAGAGGGAAGGGATTTCCCTGGAAGTCTAGTAGTTAAGAATTCACCTTCTAATGCAGGGTCAGTTCAGTCGCTCAGTTGTGTCTGACTCTTTGCAACCCCATGAACCGCAGCACGCCAGGCTTCAGTGTCCATCACCAACTCCTGGAGTTTACTCAAACTCGTGTCCATTGACTTGGTGATGCCATCCAACCATCTCATCCTCTGTTGTCCCCTTCTCCTCCTGCCTTCAATCTTTCCCAGCATCAGGGTCTTTTCAAATGAGTCAGCTCTTTGCATCAGGCGGCCAAAGTATTGGAGTTTCAGTTTCAACATCAGTCTTTCCAATGAACACCCAGGACTGATCTCCTTTAAGATGAACTAGTTGGATCTCCTTGCAGTCCAAGGGACTCTCAAGAGGCTTCTCTAACACCACAGTTCAAAAGCATCAATTCTTCTGTGCTCAGCTTTCTTTATAGTCCAACTCTCACATCCATACATGACTACTGGAAAAACCATAGATTTGACCAGATGGACGTTTGTTGGCAAATAATGTCTCTGCTTTTTAATATGCTGTCTAAGTTGGTCATAGCTTTTCTTCCAAGGAGCAAGAGTTTTTTAATTTCATGGCTGCAATCACCATCTGCAGTGATTTTGGAATCCCCCTAAAATAAAGTCTGACACTGTTTCCACTGTTTCCCCATTTATTTGCCATGAAGTGATGGGATTGGATGCCATGATCTTAGTTTTCTGAATGTTGAGCTTTAAGCCAACTTTTTCACTCTCCTCTTTCACTTTCATTAAGAGGCTCTTTATTTCCTCTTTGCATTCTGCCGTAAGGGTGGTGTCATCTGCATATCTGAAGTTATTGATATTTCTCCCGGCAATCTTGATTCCAGCATCCTCCAGCCCAGCATTTCTCATGATGTACTCTACATATACGTTAAATAAGCAGGGTGACAATATAGAGCCTTGACGTACTCCTTTTCCTATTTGGGACCAGTCTGTTGTCCCATGTCCAGCTCTAACTGTTGCTTCCTGACCTGCATATAGGTTTCTCAAGAGGCAGGTCAGGTGGTCTGGTATTCCCATCTCTTTCAGAATTTTCTGCAGTTTGTGGTGACCCACATAGTCAAAGGCTTTGGCATAGTCAATAAGGCAGTAGTAGATGTTTTTCTGGAACTCTCTTGTTTTTTTGATGATCCAATGGATGTTGGCAATTTGATCTCTGGTTCCTCTGCCTTTTCTAAAACCAGTTTGAACATCTGGAAGTTCATGGTTCATGTATTGTTGAAGCCTTGCTTGGAGAATTTTGAGCATTACTTTGCGAGCATGTGAGATGAGTGCAATTGTGCAATAGTTTGAGCATTCTTTGGCATTGCCTTTGCAGTGCAGGGTATGCAGGTTCAATCCCTGCTCAGGGAACTAAGATCCTACCTGCAGCAGAGCAACTAGCTGGTGTGCTGTAACTAAGGTCTGACACAGCTAAAAATGAATAAATATTGGGAAAAAAAGAAGAATTAGAGGGAAGTGTGGAAGCAGTGGGAAATACAGCAAAAGGAAAAGGTAGGGGTGATATCCTAAGGGGTCTTATCTGCCACACTAAGAGGATTGGCTATAATCCTGAAGTGAAAGGGAGCCCCAGATTAGTGATAATCTGGGAAATACCAGTGATGTGATATAGAAAGACTGATTGCTTACAACAGTGGTTTGGAGGATTGCCATGAGATTGGAAGAAAGGGGCACAACACAAAAGAAGCTTTCATGATAGCAGGAACGGAGAGCTGGGGAAGGAACCAGGGACAGATCATAAGGGGTGTGAAGAGCCACACTAAAAAATCTGAACTCTATTCTGGAGCAATGGTGAAACTGTAGATGTTGAATAGAGAGGCAGATGAGTGCTTTCATAAAATCACTCTGCACACAGTACAGGGGAATGAATGCTTGTCAGGGTGGAAACACCCGGTGTGAAAATGCCACTCCTGATATTGTTTCCTTCTTGCCACTGCAGAACCAGAGATCAGAGCTGATGGGGACCTGAGTTAAGAATTGTGTCTAGGGGGACTTCCCTGGTGATCCAGTCGTTAAGAATCCACCTTCCAATGCAGGGGATGTGGGTTCAATCCCTGGTCATTCCACATGCCTCAGGGCAACTGATTCCACATGCCACAAGCACTGAGAATGCATGCTCTGGAGTCCACGTGCCACAGCTAGAAAGAAGTCCACATACTGCAACTAAGACTCGATACAGTCAAAAAAATTAAGTATTAAAAAAAAAAAAAAAGAGCTGCACCTAGGGAGAAGTGAATGGATTTGAGTGGTATACGGAATGTGAATGGACGGCCATATAATGGTTGATGAGATGTGGGACTTGAGAGAAGAAAGACAGAAGACTTCTGGGTTCTTGGCTTGGGCTAGGAGATGAATGCATGATGATACCATTCACTGAAGAAAAGACATTTTCGGGGAAAGATGTTATAATCAGGGATAGAGCAGATCAGTCAAGAGTGACACTTCTCTTCTTAAATATAATGTGCTTTTATCTGTCATGTGTGTGTGCTAAATTGCTTCAGTCATGTCTGACTCTGTGCAATCCTATGGATTATAGCCCACCAGACTCCTCTGTGCATGGGATTCTCCAGGTAAGAATACTGGAGTGGATTGCCATGCCCTCATCCAGGGGATCTTCCCAGCCCTTGTCTCTTACGTCTATCCTGCATTGGCATGTAGGTTCTCTGCAGCTAGCACCACCTGGGAAGCTGTCAGGTGAAGAAAATAATAACAGCTGCACGTTTTTCCTCCCCCAGTGTAATGGAGTATCCTCACCATCACAACCTCCCCTTTTGGAAATTTCCTCCCGCTGGCTCCCTGACTCCAGGGCCCCAGTCTTCTCTGCTGTCAAATGCTACCTGGTTCCTCCAAACTCAGGGCCTGCCTGTTTTCGCCCTAGAGTACAGCCTCCTCTAGGATAAGAACTACGCCTATTTTACTCATCACTGTTCCCACGAAGCCCAGAACAAATGTTTGTTGAAGGAATGAAAGAGAAGAATGCCTGAAGATTGGTTGGCTGTGACCTCAGAGGTGCTCTGCGCCCGACAACTCTCAGCAGCTGTTTGAGAAGTTGTGGAGCTAATTCCCAGACAGCAGCTTACCACAGGCCATGTGGGGACCACGGCACATAGTTCAGGCGAAACTGAAGCCTCAAGGCCTCTGGGATGCACCAATTCAAGTTCTGAATTGGGGAAGCCACAGTTGCTGCTGGCTCAGTCTGGGTAGCAACCAGCAAGAGGCTTGCAATTTTGCCTAGAGATGAAGAAGCGCTTTCTTCAGGCATGTTTGCGTTTTGTAGACCGTGAGCTCCTGGTTTTATCCATGCCTTCCCTGAACCAAGCTGAGTGTTGGGCATATAGAAGGTGAAAGTGAAGTCATTCAGTTGTGTCTGACTCTTTGTGACCCCATGAACTGTAGCTTACCAGGCTCCTCCATCCATGAGATTTTCCAGGCAAGAGTACTGGGGTGGGTTGTGATTTCCTTCTCCAGAGGATCTTCCCAACCCAGGGATCGAACCCAGGTCTCCTGCATTGCAGGCAGATGCTTTACCATCTGAGCTACCAGGGAAGTCCATTGGGCGTATAAGGTGCACTCAATACATATAAGTTAAATAAGCAAATGTATACATTGAGACAGAGATACTGATTTGCACCTTATCATGTTGTTTAAGAAAAATTTCTTTTGAAACCATTTAAAATTTTGAAGGCAATAAAGCTATAAAAATTTCAAATAATAAAAAGAATATGCAACGAAAATGAAAGCTATCCTGCATTTTCCTCTTGAATTCCAAGTATCTCTTATCTATCATTTATCTGTATCTATTGTATCTATTTTCTATCAATCATCTATCATATCTATCATCTTCTATCTATCAATCATCTATGTATCTCTCTACCTAGCTATCATCTTTTTATACTGTTCATGGGGTTCTGAAGGCAAGAATGCTGAAGTGGTTTGCCACTCCCTTCTCCAGTGGACCATGTTTTGTACTTTGGCCACCTGATATGAAGAGCCAACTCATTAGAAAAGCCCCTGAGGCTGGGAAAGATTGAAGGCAGGAGGAGAAGGGGACGTCAGAGGATAAGATGGTTGGATGGCATCACCAACTCAATGGACGCGAGTTTGAGCAAGCTCCAGGAGTTGGTGATGAACAGGGAAGCCTGGCGTGCTGCAGTGCTTGGGGTTGCTATGAGTCGGACTGAGTGACTGAACAGCAACAAAGTCCATCATCTGTCTATTTTCTATCTAATCTGCCTCTCTCTGGTACAGATGGGTCGAGAGCATTCAGAATCTAGCAGTAATAAGACATTTTCTTTTATAACGTGCCCCAGCACCCATCCAGCAGAGCTGGCTGGACATTTAAACTTGATTACCTGAGGGGACTCTCTCTCTCCCTTGAGGCTGACCAAGGGCTTATCCAGTAAGATGAGGATAGACCTTAGGTCTTCCGTTGCTTCTGCTTCTGTGCTCAGTGCTTCTTGCTTATAACACTAGAGGCTCCTAAGGCAGGTGGGTCTCCTGGGGCATCTCTGCTGCTCTGACAAGCATGGTTGCAGAGGTGCCTGCTCCCGTCTTCAGCACTGTACGCTTAGCGCTCTGTCCTCCACAGGCAGCCATGTAGCAATTCCATCCATCCTTTCGCTTCAGGGAAGCGACTTTCTCATCTCCTCACCCAAACCCTAAGTTCACATCTCCTCTGAGTCATCAGGGCATGGAGTTGACCTACATCCGTTGCTTCCCCTTATAACAGAAAAGACTCCATCCTTTTTCTGGGGGGTGGAGATAGTGCTATCAGTCCATAGATTGATGGTTAAAGGCATGTAAATTCCCCTGGGATAAATGAACCAAGTTCAAGAATATAAAGACCTGATTGCCCTTAAAGGGAAGGAAGAAAATTCGCTTCCTCATTCTTCTCTTCCCTCTTCATTTCCCTTTAGGATCAGTACACCAGAAGGTCATCAGTGAAGTTTTCAATTACTCATTCTATTAGATACATAGATAAATGTAATTTTAAATACAAGTGGGATTATATGACTTACTGTATTTCATCAAGTCTAAGAGTCGGACTGAGTGACTGAACAGCAACAAAGTCTATCATCTGTCTATTTTCTATCTAATCTGCCTCTCAATCATGTCAATTGTAAGACATGCCGTCATTTTATGTTTTACTGAGAAGGAAAAAATGCTACCTACTATAATTATTAGACACATGGTTGTATGATGCCTCACAGTGTCAGAAGTGTTGAAATGTGAATGAAATGATTTTAGAATTAACAGGATATAGTACTACATTACTCTGCTCCTACACTTTTTGGTTAGTTATTTGCCTTGGAGAATTTTCAGGGTCAATATATAAAGATGTATCTCGTTTAAAAAAGCACTTTATAGTATCCCATAAAAGAATATAAAGTAATTTACTTTTAAAAACATAAAACGATTTGTTTGATCATTCATATACTAAGAGGTTTTATTTTGTGCATTTGAAAATAATATTTTAATGAAGATTCTTATACCTTTAATATATTTTGTGAACATTTTTGGTTGTTAGATGTAGAATATTAGATTGTGTTAAATTTTGACAATTACTGTCAATTTGTCCTCTTAAAAAGAACTATCTTTAATCCTGCAATAATGTTTGAGAGTATCCATTTTCCCATGTACTTGTCAAAACTGGATGATATTAATATTATTTTTCTAATCTAATTGACAAAAATGGTACTATTTTTACATTTGTATTTCTCTGATTTCCAATGAAGTTAAGCATATTTTGACTACACTAAAGCCTTTGACTGTGTGGATCACAACAAACTGTGGAAAATTCTTCAAGAGATGGGAATACAAGACCACCTCACCTGCCCTCTGAGAAATCTGTATGCAGGTCAAGAAGCAACAGCTAGAACTGGACATGGAACAAAAGACTGGTTCCAAATCAGGAAAGGAGTACGTCAAGGCTCTATATTGTCCCCTTTCCTATTTAACTTCTATGCAGAGTACATCATGTGAAATGCTGGACTGGATGAAGCACAAGCTGAAATCAAGATTACCAGAAGAAATATCAATAGCCTCAGATACGCAGATGACACCACCCTTACGGCAGAAAGCAAAGAGGAACTAAAAGAGCCTCTTGATGAAAGTGAAAGAGGAGAGTGAAAAAAGCTGGCTTAAAATTCAACATTCAAAAAACTAAGATCACGGCATCCAGTCCCATCACTTCATGGCAAATAGATGAGGAAACAATGAAAACAGTGACAGGCTATTTTCTTGGGCTCCAAAATCACTGCAGATGGTGACTGCAGCCATGAGATTAATAAAAGACGCTTGCTCCTTGGAAGAAAAGCTATGACCAATCTAGACAGCATGTTGAAAAGCAGAGACATTATTTTGCCAAAGATCTGTCTAGTCAAAGCTGTGGTTTTTCCAGTAGTCATGTATGGATGTGAGAGTTGGACTTTAAAGAAAGTGGAGCACCGAAGAATTGATGCTTCTGAACTGTGGTGTTGGAGAAGACTCTTGAGAGTCCCATGAAGGAGATCCAACCAGTCCATCCTAAAGGAAATCAGTCCTAAAGGAATATTCATTGGAAGGGCTGATCCTAAAGCTAAAACTCCAATACTTTGGCCACCTGATGCAGAGGGCTGACTCCTTAGAAAAGACCCTGATGCTGGGAAAGATTGAAGGCAGGAGGAGAAGGGGACAACAGAGGATGAGATGGTTGGATGGCATCACCATGTCAATAGACATGAGTTTGAGCAAGCTCCAGGAGTTGGTGATGGACAGGGAAGCCTGCTGTGTTGCAGTCCATGGGGTTGCAAAGAGTTGGACATGACTGATTGACTGAACTGATACTGAAAAGCATATTTTTAGATATTCATTAGCTACTTTCATTTCTTCTCTGGTATTTTGACAATTCATGATCTTTGATCATTTTACCAAGAGTGGTACAATTTATTAATTCATTCATAGATTTTTTTTAATATAGTAAGGCTAATAGTCTATATGTATATGTATGCATTTTCTCTTTTCCCATGCTTTTTTGGTTATTATTTTTGAAACGTAATTTTTAAACTTTTTTATTTAATGAAAGCATCTTTAAGTCCTACAGTGCCTTACAACTTCAAAAGTTTTGCACACGATTCCATATAACCCCACAACTCCTCTTAAATCCCCTACCCTTTTACTGTCTTTCCCCACTCCTCTCACCTCTGGTAACCGCTAGTTCTCTATATCTGTGAGTCACCTTCTTTTTTGTTATATTTACTAGCTTGTCATGTTTTTTAGATTCTGTATACAATATTTGTCTTTCTCTGTCTAACTTATTTCATTTAGCATAATCCATTCCAAATCCTTCCAAGTTACTAAAAATGGCAAAATTCCATTTTTTTTTTTATGGCTGAGTAATACACACACACACACACACACACACACACACACACCCCATCTTCTTTACCTATTCTTTATCCATTTGTGAGATGTAACTTTATCTAACTGTATCTTTTATTATACTTCTTTATGGCTTCTGGGTTTTGTGTTGCTTAAAATGTCTTCCAAACAGTAAGATGGTAAAATTATTTTCCCAGAATGTTCATGTGTGTGTTATGTGTATGTGTGTGCACATGTATTGGTGCACATTGTATTTGGGTGAATATGTTTTCAAACTTTTATCTATCAGTATTTTATTTTTGCATGTGTTATACGGTGGGACTCTAACTTTGATTTTTCCATATCATTAGCAAATTTTCCCAATGCTATTTGTTGAATCATTTATCTTTTCCTCTTGATTTGAAATTGATCTTTATTGCAGACCAAATGCCTATGCTCCTATATGTCTGTTCTTGGATTTTCTAATTTGCTTTCTTGAACTATTTTTTTCAATCCTTGTGTTAATAGCATAGTATTTAATTACTGTAAACTTTGTTTCTGTGTCTATTGGTGCAAGCCATAGAAAAAAATAGATAGAAATATACTTTAATTTTCAAAATATTTATTGAGCGTCCTCTATGTCCTTGTCTCTGTGGTAAGTCCTTGAGTGCATCTAACAACTGTACTACACCTCAATATAATTTTAATAGTTTTTAAAATTGATATTTTTTTGTTTTTGAATACTTTCTCAACTTTCTTTTTTACTAGCATTTCCTTTTTCAGGTGAACTTTAAAATTGTTTAAGTTCCATTAACAGTCATCTAAATTTGATTGAGACTGCATTAGTTTATAGAGTAAATTTACTGCATTAATTTACAAAATGTTGAGCAAATTAGAAAAAATAAGAATTTGGATCTGTTCAAAATGTTATCTTAATCTTTATGTTCCCCCAGTTTCCTTTTTTTATAAATGAGGATAATAGTACAAACACCTCTGAAAATTTCTGACATTAAAGAAATCATTTAGATAATGCATCTCACATTATAAGAACTTAATAAATGTTTTTTACATTATTATCATTATTATTTTTATCATTATTGTCTGACTCAGTTTTTTAAGGTCTTCTATAAGTCTTCTTTAAGCTGTTATAATGGCTTCCCTAGTAGCTCGGTTGGTAAAGAATCTGCCTGCAATGCAAGAGACCTGGGTTCAGTTTCTGGGTCAGGGAGATCCCCTGGAGAAGGAAATGGCAACCGACTCCAGTACTTTTGCCTGGAGAATTCCATGGACAGAGGAGCCTGGAGGGCTACAGTCTATGGGATTGCAAAGAGTCAGACATGACTGTGTGACTAACTTTCTTTATTATGTCTTTGTAGTACCATTTTTAGCCTTATCCCTAATATTTTATAAGTTTAGTGTTACTTTATTTCCATTTTTTGTTCTAGTTGTTTATTGTTTACAAATAGAAAAATAACTGAAATACGTGTGAATTGGCCACATACTTACTGAGTGTCCTCTGTAGTCACTTCCCATTCCTTTCTCAAATCCAACTCTGGTGATATTGGGAATTACCAAGAGTGGAGAAACAGAGGTCAGATTCAGGGGTTACTGTGTGACTTCCTCTCAAAGCTGATGGGTTTTCACTCCAAAATCAAACACAATTATGCTTTCAGTGCTCAGTTGTTCATATCAATCTTCGCTCTACCCAGATCATGTACATTGGAAAATTGACTGTATTGCATATGGAAGTCATTATTGCTGTCAGAACCTTTGAAGATTGGCTTATACAAAATACACATTTGACCATCTATTCTGCATATAGCGATTTATCTAAAGGTTAGGAAGCAAGTTTATTCTGAGACACCTGGGAGAACTCAGGATACCCAACAGGGTGATATAGTTTGGTGGATTCCAGCCATTCTCAGAATGCTAAGAGAGGAAGTGGCTAAGGGTTACAAAGTCTACTACAATTTTTAGATGTGATATTTTCAAACAAGAGATAGTGTTGGAACTCTAGGTAGAACACAGCAGCTGAGGCTATATGAGTCTGAGAGAATATCACCCCTCCTCGGAACAAACTAACCAGAAGATTTATTAGTTAGTTTACTGGGTAACCAAGTTACATCATTAATATCAACGGAAGAATACAATGGCCTCTATGTTGTGTAGGTTAAAAGTCTCCCCAGACAAAGGTCTCCACATGGAAATTCTTTGTTGGCAGTGTCCAGGTTTAGAAAGCAGTCACACAACTGCAGATTTACTTATACGCTTGCATTCTTTCAAATGTCAATGGAGCTCACTCAGTTTATACTCAGATCATTTAGAAGTGAATATTGCTGTTCAGAACATTGCTTAACCTTTTCTTCTCTCTATTCATTCTGACGGGGATGGTATCCCCTCAAGTGTCATTGGCTTGATTCCATTATGTCAAATGTATGCAGCAGAGAAAGGGGATACACCAGCAGCTGGAGTTGCCGAGCGGAAGGAAGGAGACTAAAATGTATTAATCCCATTTTAAGCAACAGGCACTGTGCTAAATGCTTTCAGATACAATACCACACTTAATCCTCATGGCTGTCTTGCAAGGAGAGCATTGTTATGATTATTTTCACATAGGAAGAAACTGAGGCCCAGACAAATTAAGCTTTGAGCCAGGGTCTATTTAACTCCAAAATCCATGGGTCAGAAGTACCAGTTTATTCTCAGTTCCAGTTAGAACTGTTAGACTTAGGCCAGGTCTTTAGGAATTCTCAAGATTTGTGTAATGTTGAAGCCAAAGATGATTCCAAATGAGTTGGAGCTTCCCATTTAACAGTGTGTTTCTTTATTGGCAAAATATTCTATCAAACTCTCCCCTGATGGGCAAGTCAGACATTTCCCAACAGAATGAAGACCTAAAGGTATCATGGGAATGCTGCTCTCTTGCTCTTTCAGCTTCAGAATCTACTCCTTGGAACCAGGTCACGGACTCGTAGGACTTTCCATCTACAAGTTTGCTTAGTGAGCTCAGCTCAGATGAACAGGGCTGAGGAAGCTGTAGGCAGACAGAATTAGTGATAATTCTTTCCCATAATACTGCACTCCATTCTTCTAACATACCTCAAGTGCATGCCCTCGGCCAAAACAGATCTGGCAAGAGGGAGATTAACAATGATGACAAAAATAGTCCCTGACTTGATAAAACAAATATCAACTGGGGCAGGGGACAAGACCTGCCCATAACCAACCTTGGGATCTGATATGCTCTTCATGAGGACAGTATTGCACCATCTTAAGTATTTCACCTCATGCTAACTCTGAAGTTAGACCTTCTATCGCTGCCCTTGAACTCAGTCAATATTTGCAAACTGCGGGGGGGAGGGGAGGGGAAGAGGATACAGATCAGCATGAGGGGTAAACGTAAAATATTCTGAAATAGCTTTTTTGGTTTCCTATAAGCTCACAACTCCCCATTCATTGATCTTTCAGAACTGAATTTCAGAAGTGGGGTTACTAGGGTAGATGTTTCATGTGACGTAGTGTGTATTGTGGAGTGGGAGGTGGCAGGGGCGGGCGGGGGGATGGCGGGTGTTAGAGGTAAATTTTCATTGAATAAAATGTGGCTTTGTCTGGGTCTGGGCTCCATAATTTCCTCTCAAGATAAAGATGAGCTCATTTGAACCTATCCGCCTTTAGATCAGTAAACACTCTGCATGGGTCAGATTCCAGTCCTGGACCCTGGGCTCTTGCACTTCGGGAGCCCATTGATTTTCCCTTTCCTGAGTCTTTAGGGTGAGAGGTCAAGGCAGGTGGGGGTGGGGGTGGCCTAGATTTCCTTTGCCTTCCAGCTCTGCCTCTAAGCATGCTCTGCTCAAGTTTCCAATTCCCGGAAGTGGGAGCATCACATCTCACTACGTCCAGAGGAAGTTTTGACAACTGAATGTACACTGTTTACCATCCTCTTCATTCCCCTATTTTGCCCTCTACCCAGGCTTATAGTATGATTTTGTGCCATCTGTTTTTCTTTTTCTTTTGGCCTCTTCACATGGCATGTGGGATCTTAGTTCCCTGATCAGTGATTGAATCCTCCCTCTCCCACCCCACCCCCCAACCCTTGCCCTGGAAGCATAGAGTCTTAACCACTGAGCCACCAGGAAAGCCCTGTGCCATCTGTTTCATAAGTTAATTTCTGATCACTCACCCTCAACTCTGATCTTCCTAAATAAAATTCCCCTGTCTTTCTTGTTTCCTTCTCATACGTGGTAGGGAACTGCAAACCCATTATCACACTGACCCAAGGAAAGCACAGCATATGCTTTGTGTGTATTTGACGCCTCCCTCCCATCGATAGCACCCACATCCACATAGCACCCACACCCACGTACCACCTGGAGCAGGCTCCTTTTGAGGATGGGTGCAGAGCTCACTCCGTGTGTGTACCCTGCTTGCTTCCTTTTCCAGATGCTCAGTTGGGGTGGATTTGGGCTGCTAAGTTGAAGGAAAAAAATTAAAAGGAATAAGGCACCAGTGGTGCATTTAAACATATCAATAACCACCCTGTGGGGACACTCATGGCTCCCACTCCCCAAGGTTAGCTATATATCTTCCATCCTGACTTCCTCCTCCTCTTCTTGTCTATGGAGCACCTTCTGTATCAGGCACTTCATACAACACATCTCATTTACTCCTCCGTTTGAGAGGTAGGTGTTATTTTATGAAAGAACTAATGATGATTCAAAAAGACTAAAAACCCAACAAGTTATGGATTAGACTTCAGATGCAGGCTTGTCCGGCCCTGTGTCTGTGCCTTCTTCAGGAGTCCGAGACAGCTGAGGCGAGCTAGGCAGTGCAGGCTGCCCGCTTGAGAGCAGAACAAGATGGAGTCGGGGGAAGGCTGAGGCAGCATGAGGGCAGGACCTCCGTTCCCCTCCAAAGGGAGCTCTCGCATGCCCTCCGTGCTTTTGTCTTGGTACGTATGAATCCTACAAACAGAAGCTGTATTTGCTCACTGAAAAAAACTCCAACACTACAGAAATGTATAAAGTAAATGTGACAATTAAGCCCTCACTTTAAGGCTTGTTTGCCCATTTCTACTCCTGGAAAGTAGCATCTACTATGGTGGTGTGTGCATGTGTGTGTGTGCGCACACGTGTGTGCATGTGCCCATATGAACTTTGTAGATAAAGATACATCAACTGAAAAAATAAACCAAGATGGAGTTATGTTACATGTCATATTCCTATATTTATTTATGAACCCCAGTAACATAGTATGGATAACTTTCCATTCACTACAAAGCTATTCCTCATCTTTTAGTGGCTGCATAATATTCTATAGACCATGAAATCAAAATTCAAATCTTACAACTGAAAGCACAAACAAAACTTGGGGAAAACACAGAATAGTTTTTGTACAATTGTGGTGATGTATTCAGTTCAGCTCAATTTTTCAGTTGTGTCCGACTCTTTGTGACCCATGGACTGCAGCATGACAGGCGTCCCTGTCTATCACCAACTCCTGGAGCTTGCTCAAAACTCATGTCCATTGAATCAGTGATAAACCATCCAATCATCTCATCCTCTGCCATCTCCTTCTCCTCCTGCCTTCAACCTTTCCCAGCATCAGGGTCTTCTCAAATGAGTCAGTTCTTCACATCAGGTGGCCAGAGTATTGGAGTTTCAGCTTCAGCATCAGTCCTTCCAATGAATATTCAGGGATGATTTCCTTTAGGATTGATGGGTTTGTTCTCCTTGCAGTCCAAGGAATTTTCAAGAGTCTTCTCCAGCACCACAGATTAAAAGCATCAATTCTTTAGCACTCAGCTTTCTTTATGGTCCAAATATTACATCCATACATGCCTACAGAAAAACCATAGCCTTGACTATATGTACCTTTGTTGGCAAAGTAATGTCTCTACTTTTTAATACACTGTCTAGATCGGTCATAGCTTTTCTTCCAAGGAGCTAGAGCACATTAGGTAACATGTTAGGGAAATAGTTACTCCTGGGGTCAGTTAGGTTTCACTGACAGAGACATAAAGTAACACAATTTAACAGTTTACCTTGTGATCGATATTTAATTTGTCTACCTTTTTCTATTATGACATACGAACTTGCAGTGCATATTCCTGAACACGTCACATAAAATTTAGACATATTAACTGAGGTTTTCCCAGCTGCACACCAGTATCTGTGACTTGCCCTTATTCAGTCACCCGCAAGCACTGCTTCTAGAAGGGATTCATGGGGCAAATGCAGAGAACTAAGAATCAAGGTTTTAGAATTTTAAAATAGGTTCTTAAAACTCAGTGTGAGATGATAGTCTTGAAAGTTAAGGCTTTTAATTTTCCAGAGCCTGACTTTTTGTGATAGAAAAGGGTGTTTTCAGTCTCAAAAGTTAAGCCAAAGGGATCAAGGCATAAAGCCTCATCCTCAACAAAGAACAGACTGATAACAGATGAGGAGCCAGCCTGGCCCACCATCACTGGTTGGAAGACATTTTCCTGGTCCAGAGGACAAAATGGCTAGAGAAGAAGGACTTAATCAGACCTTCCCTACAATGGGGCCCTGTACTTTCTATCTCAGGCTGAGCTTGTGATTTGGGTGGAGGAGACAGAACAGCCAAATACGTTTGGAGTGTAGAAGAAAGGCTTTGTATCTGTGTGCTGCCTGGCACCTAGAATATAGTAGCCTTGCATCTAGACTACAGCAGCCATGCAGAAATTTCTGGGCCAACATGGCATGACTGCTGGAGGGTTCAGAGTTTTTGAGCACCAGGGACAGAGAGCATAGACCTCTGATAGACTAGAGGAGAGACTCCAACATTCCTGTGTTCAGACCACTGGAGAAAATGCATGGGGAGGAAAGTGAACCAGTGAAGGCCTGAGGATGCCTTAGTGTAAACTGGTATGAACGCTACAGGATAGAAGCCTAATGCAGTAATGGCCATGTTAGCAACCAAAGCATGATGCCCTGACGACACCTTGCAATCTGATTCGCAGGACTCCTTGCTTGAGGATCAGAGGACCTGGCACTATTAGACATCAGCCAAGAACCAGAAGACTCCTTGTTAACACCCAAGTGCTTAGATGCCACCCTATGAGGAAAGGAGCAGAAAGGGATGAAACTTCATCAGAAAAGGTTGAGTACACCTGAAAGTGATTAGGTTATTTTCTACCATTAGAAAAAAAAAGGAGCTTGAAGAAGAGATTAAGTTGAGTCATAGGAAAAACAAAAAAACACCCAGGGCTTCCCTGGTGGCTCAGACAGTAAAGAATCTGCCTTCAATGTAGGAGACCTGGGTTTTATTCCTGGGTTGGGAAGATCCCCTGGAGAAGAGAATGGCTATCCACTCCAGTATTCTTGTCAGAGAATTTAATGGACAGAGGAACCTGGCAGGCTAAGTCCATCGAGTTGCAAAGAGTTGGACACAACTAAATGACTAACACTACACTATAGAAAAAAAATCACACATTTGAACCTCACTGAATATGTGCCTTTGTGATCCCTGTCTGCTTATATGTTCAACTATTTCCATAATGTTGATTGCTAGATGTGGAATTGATGAGGCAAAAGCATACACATTTTTAAAAAGTAAGAATATTGCCAAATGTCTCTCCAAGTTCTAAGCAATGGCAATTCTCATGAGCTTCACCAGATGGCCTTGGGTCAGTGCTGGCCAAGTCAATACTTCCTTAGAGCCTGATATCTTATCCTATCCTCTTACAATATAAACAAATAAGCTCTAATTTTAAGTCAATTTTCTAGAAAATGAAAAAGTCATGATTCCTTTTAGGCGGAAGAAAGAGCCTATCTTTAATTAGCATTACTTTTTTGGATTTCTTTTCCATTTTAAGTTCTTTTAAAAATAATTATTGACTTCTTTCACCAGTGTTTTATAGTTTTCTATGTATAGATCTTTAGTTTCTTTAGGTAGATATATTCCTAAGTATTTTCTTCTTTTTGTTGCAATGGTGAATGGAATTGTTTCCTTAATTTCTTTTTCTACTTTCTCATTATTAGTGTATAGGAATGCAAGGGATTTCTGTGTGTTGATTTTATATCCTGCAACTTTACTATAGTCATTGATTAGCTCTAGTAATTTTCTGGTGGAGTCTTTAGGGTTTTCTATGTAGAGGATCATGTCATCTGCGAACAGTGAGAGTTTTACTTCTTCTTTTCCAGTTTGTATTCCTTTTATTTCTTTTTCTGCTCTGATTGCTGTGGCCAAAACTTCCAGAACTATGTTGAATAGTAGTGGTGAAAGTGGGCACCCTTGTCTTGTTCCTGACTTTAGGCGAAACACTTTCAATTTTTCACCATTGAGGATAGATGGAGAAATATACCATGTTCATGGATTGGAAGAATCAATATATTGAAAATGAGTATACTACCCAAAGCAGTATACAGATTCAATGCAATCCCTATCAAGCTACCAGTGGTATTTTTCACAGAGCTAGAACAAATAATTTCACAATTTGTATGGAAATACAAAAAACCTCGAATAGTCAAAGCAATCTTGAGAAAGAAGAATGGAACTGGAGGAATCAACCTGCCTGACTTCAGGCTCTATTACAAAGCCACAGTCATTAAGACAGTATGGTACTGGCACAAAGACAGAAATATAGATCAATGGAACAAAATAGAAAGCCCAGAAATAAATCCACACACCTATGGACACCTTATCTTTGACAAAGGAGGTAAGAATATACAATGGATTAAAGACAATCTCTTTAACAAGTGGTGTTGGGAAAACTGGTCAACTACTTGTAAAAGAATGAAACTAAAAAATTATTGAGGGAAATTTTTAAAGCTCTACTAGATGAATTTGACTTTTTCTAAAGACTTGGAATTCCAAAAAGGCATATTAAAATAAGACATAGTCTCTGAATTAGGCAACCTGGCAAGCTAACATGGCTGAAAGAGCAAAGGCTACTTGGCCCTAGTAAAAGAAAAACTTAGCTGACAGCCCCAATAAGATATATTTGTTTTCATTGTCACTAGAAGGTAGAAAAAACAAATCAACACATCAATAAACTTTTTTCTGCTTTTCACCCAGAAAATCAGTAAGTCTGGGTCTTCCTTCATCTCAGTTTGTTACAAGCCCCGCTTGTTTATAGTACAGTGTTTTTTTCTATATTGGTGGATTAGAATTGTTTATATTTTTACTTAAGACTTTTGCATTTGTATCAATAAATGTGTAGAATTCATTAAAAATTGGGATATATATGTGTATATATAGGTGTCTGAACTATTGATCTAATATTTTAGATATTTGATAGAATTCTACAATGCTGGGTGCCTTTGGAGGAGAGGAGATTGCATTTGTTTTTATTTTGTTTTTTGAGCAAGTTTTTCAATTTCTTTTAGGATCTCAGTTCTATTAGATTTTTTTCTACTTCTAGTGTAAACTTTGATACTTTCTTTTTGTTTAGAAATGCATCCACCTCATGAAGATTTCTCATATATATAACTATAATGTTGATTCTACAAATTCTTGGATATTGAGTGGAGAAAAGACATAAATAATACTCAGTTGATAATGGATATATTATTCACAGTTTTTTCTAGAATACACAAGTATTTTTTCTAGAATACCTGTACTCAGAGGCACATGCCCATACCATGCTTGAGTGCATGCTCGTTTACCTTCCTCTGTGTCAGACTTCAAGACTCTCTTGCTCACTTTCAGTTGCTGAGTGGTGAACAGGCATTTAAATAAAATGTTTCTTCTGGTTACCAAGAGCTTTCATGTTGTGAATAATTGGAAATTGGACCATTGATTTTTGAAATTATTTCCTAACAGGTCAAGGGTAATGACAATAACAAGAAATCCATGCCTCCCATTTTCATGGTCTAGAGCTACTCACACCAAGGAATTTCCAATACTGGCAAATCACAGAGTACTATTTGCACAAGCACTGGGGAAAACCCAGTGCTTTCTCCACCAGCAGATTTATTTGCAGAGACACAGGCATTTTTTCCAGGGAGGCTGCCAAACTATCTCCTGAGCCTGTCTAGCTAGCACCTGGGCCACTCAGCAGGGGGCTTTGCAAATAATACCCTCCCCTTTGCCAGGGTAAAGACAGCCTAAGTGATTGTTTCAGTCTGTTATGGCACCTTAATCTTTCTAAGCTGCTCCACTCCTATTCTGGGGCGTACCCAAGCATGGCTGGCTGGAGGTGGGGCCACAGTGGCTAGAGGCCTGAGTCTGAGGGCAAGGGCCCCAGGAAATAGTAGGCCTGGGAAGAAACTTTTAGTTCCTGGAGAATTTCTGTGTTCTTCAAAATTTGAATGTCCTGGGAAGCTGCCATGGGTCTGGGTATAGTTCTTAGATCACAATTTAAAACAGTATGGCCGGATGACAAAAGCCACTGGCTAGGGGAGAAGAAAGGGAACTAAATGCATGTGCCTGGCAGGCTCTGCGCTGTTTCTTTGGTGTAAAAATAATCTCTATTTTTGAAGGTTTGCTAAAACTCACATAAAGCTACTATTTTTTAATGTTCACCTAATCATTCATCCTTAAAGATCCCTTACTTTACTTGATGAGTATTGTGTTGCTGTTTAGCAGAGAACTCCTTTATTTTTTTTTAACCTTTTAAAAAAGATGTTTACTATTGTATTGTAAAATATACATAAAATATAATTTACCTTTTTAGCTGTTCTTAAGTGTAAAATCAGTGACAACTGATTTTGGTTCTGCACCAAACAGAACAAACAACAACAAGCAGACAACAGTCACAAGGTTCTGCAACTATCATCACCATCCACTTCTGGAACTCTTTTGTCTTCCCCATCTGAAACCTCATACCCATTAAACAATAGCTCTATATTCCCTTCTCTTATCCCCTGGCAACCACTATCCTACTTTCTCTTTGAATTTGATTACTTTTAGAACCTCAAACAAGTAGAATCACACAGCCTTTGTGTTTTTGTAACTGGTTTATTGTACTTAGCATGATGTCTTCAAGATGTTTCCATGCTACAGCTTGTATCAGAATTGTCTTCCTTTTTAAGGCTGAGTAATATTCCACTGTGTGTAAATACCACATTTTTTAAATCGATTTATCTAAAAGAGGACAATTAGTTTGATTACACTCTACGATTATTTTTGTTTTTTTCATTGACTTTATCAATAAACATGTATTTTAAAAATCTTTATATTGTAGTTCATTAGCAGTGTTGTGTTAGTTTCCTATGTACATCAAAGTGATTTGGTTATGAGAGTGAAAAAGTTGGCTTAAAGCTCAACATTCAGAAAACGAAGATCATGGCATCTGGTCCCATCACTTCATGGAGAAACAGTGGAAACAGTGTCAGACTATTTTTTGGGGCTTCAAAATCACTGCAGATGGTGACTGCAGCCATGAAATTAAAAGACGCTTATTCCTTGGAAGAAAAGTTATGACCAACCTAGATAGCGTATTGAAAAGCAGAGACGTTACTTTGCCAACAAAGGTCCGTCTAGTCAAGGCTATGGTTTTTCCTGTGGTCGTGTATGGATGTGAGAGTTGGACTGTGAAGAAAGCTGAGCACCGAAGAATTGATGCTTTTGAACTGTTGTGTTGGAGAAGACTCCTGAGAGTCCCATGGACTGCAAGGAGATCCAACCAGTCCATTCTGAAGGAGATCAGCCCTGGGATTTCCTTGGAAGGAATGATGCTAAAGCTGAAGCTCCAGTACTTTGGCCACCTCATTAGAAGAGTTGACTCATTGGAAAAGACTCTGATGCTGGGAAGGATTGGGGGCGGGAGGAGAAGGGGGTGACAGAGGATGAGATGGCTGGATGGCATCACCGACTTGATGGACGTGAGTCTGAGTGAACTCCAGGAGTTGGTGATGGACAGGGAGGCCTGGCGTGCTGCGATTCATGGGGTCGCAAAGAGTCGGATACGACTGAGAGACTGAACTGACTGACTGATACATGTATCTATTTTATTTCAAATTCTTTTTCTATTTCAATACAGAATATTGAGCAGAGTTCTCTGTGCTATACAGTAGATCCTTGTTGGTTATCTATTTTAAATATAGCAGTGTGTACATGTCAATCCCAAACTCCCGATCTATCCTTCACCCACCTTCCTCCAGAACCACATGTTCATGGAACTTTTTTTTTTTAATGAAAGTTTGACAGAACTTATTGAATTTAATATTCATGTTCATACTTAGAGACTTATTCTATCATATCTGATGAGATCTTTGCTGCTTGAAACAGAGAACATCTTTTAAAAAAGTGAACAGTTTATTGTACCCCAGTATAAAGATAAAAATTCTTTGGTTAAAAGAGATCTTGATTTGGTGGCCCCTGAGGTAGTACCACATTACCCTAGAGATCTTGGGAATAAAAGTCACTGAGTTAAATTCTCTTTAAAATCTATTCAGCACTAGGTGATTTCCTCTCTAACCAGAAAAACAAACCAATGTCCAGTGGAGAAGGGTCCCTCCTTCTGAATGATTTTGGAGACACTTGAAAGGACTCAGTGACCACAGGCAGGAAAGTGATCAAGGGACTCAATGACCACAAGTCCTGGAAAAAGAAGCAGGATGCCCTGACAGATGATACCGCATTCAGGCAGGGTGTAGCCATGAGTGACATTGTTCAAAGATGTGGCCTTGTGTTTGGTGGGGAAGACCGCCAACGCTTAATTGCTGGGGTGTTTTCAGCCCCAAAATGAAAATGTAAAAAGTATTCCTGTGCACCATATATCTTTTAATACCTATACCACTGGAAGAGAAACACACCAAGTTAGTGATTTCTTCATGTTACGTCTAGTAGATATCTCAGTCCCCTTGAACAGAGCAAGGGCTGGGGCCACACGAGAGCATTACATGCTTGACAAGTGCTGAGACACTTACTGAAGGGCGAGTGTTCATGAACAGAGGGAAAAAGATCCAGCCACCCTTGGCCAACTTCAGAATTTTGCTCTTGCCTTGCCCTGTAAGTTAATTTCCCTTTCTTTTTTATAAAATAATCTTTTAAAGTTTATTTTTTTGGCAGTGGTGGTCTTTGTTGGTCTGTCCAGGCTTTCTCTAGTTGCGGTGAGCAGGGGCTACTCTTCATTTCGGTGCACCGACTTCTCATTGCAGTCAGTTCCCTTGTTGCGGAGCACAGCTCTAGGCATGTGGGCTTCAGGAGTTGTGGTTCCTGAGCTCTAGAGCACAAGCTCAATAGTTGTGGACAAGCTTAGCTGCTCCACGACATGTGGGATCTTCATGGACCAGGGATCAAACCAGTGTCCCTTACGTTACAAGGTGGATACTTAACCACTGGGCCACAGGGGAAGCCCCCTAAATTCCCTTTCTTGAAGGACAGGGAAGCCTGGTGTGCTGCAGTCCATGGAGTTGCAAAAAGTCAGACATGATTGAGCAACTGAACAACAACATGAGAAGCAAAAACATTTTAGTAAACTTTTTTTTTTTGGTATGTAGAAATCCTTCAGAGAAAGTCAACATGGTAGCTACACTGACTCTAAGAATCCTTTAGCCTTCTAGACACCAAAGAGAAAGGTTACCCTTTAGGTATTTTTACCCCGGAGTCTTAACCCGCCCTCCAAAGGGTTATTGCTTGTGGAAGGGGGCAGTGGGTGTGTGGAACCATTTTTTTTTTTCTAGTAATCTTTCACAACTTCGTATAGATATCATACCAGCTGTTTTCCTTTACAAATCCTTCTCTTGTATTTTATGCCTTCAGGAGCTATCATAGATCCCAGAACTTGGCAATACACAGCAAATATTTGATGTTTTCCTATGACCTTGTTTTCAGAGACATCTGTCTCTCACTTTAGCATGTGTGAATAAATTGTAAAAATGTGAGGATTTTTAGCTGCTAGTCTTTAAGAAAAACTTATCATTTATGATAATGAATGGAGATACCAATGAATAAAATCAACCTTTTCTTTATTATTACTTGGTGGAACCTAAACCTCCAAGTATAGCAAGGGTACTGGCAGGCATTGAGACAGACATATATGGAAATAGTTCTGTGAACAGGGTTTAGATCAAAGTTAAGAATAGTAGTATCGATGCATATTACTCTGGGTCAGTGCCATCAGATGGAGTCACAAAAGCAATAAGTTGAAGCTACAGTTTACACGAACCTCCTATCAGAAAACATTACCACCTACTGTAACTTCTTAGTGATTTAGTCACTACCTGGATTATCCAATCTGATTTAAAGAAGATTGGTGTTAAGTAAGGACCAGAAGATGGAAGTCATTTCATTATATTACCGAAAATGCCTTCTCCTGTTCAAGAGCAGTTAGAAGGGAGCTGAGGGTGAGAGGTGGGGTGGGAGGAGCAGAGAGTGGGGGGAAGCATTCCTTTCTTTCTCCAATCAGGGAATAAATATTTTGGCACAGAAGGCCACAGGCATGCTCTTTGGCACAATTTAATTAGGAAGGCTGGAATTTAAATTTGTGCCATTGATAGAAAAAAGAGCTAAAAATGGAAAATACCATTACCATTTCATAGCTTTTCAGTTGGCACTGATTCTAAGCACTTCTCATGACAATAGAGTCAAAATATAAAGCTTTTTCACTGAGGGGAAGAGCAAAAGGAGATATCTCAGAGATGGAGAAGACTCAGTGTACAGTAATATGGCGGGCAGAAAGGGAGGTGCCGCTGTGAGTGACATTTAATAGGGTCATTGTCAAGTGGGCAAATGAGTTCTGATGATTCCTCAGGTTTTTGATTTGAAGATGAAGGAGACATGATTTTAAACTAAAGCAAAAGAGAGAAAGAAAGTTTTCCAAAGCCATACAACCAATGTTTTTAGCATGAATCATGCCCCCATTCTTGTCCAAAGGAACATTTCAGAAAGGTTTTAAATGTACATTAGGATGTAGTTCTGAGTTCAACCAGCATAGAAAGAATACAAGCTCTCACTCCCCATATTTCAAATAACATATTTGCCATTTTGTGATTTGGGGAACATCTTTCCTTGTTCTTCAAATCATGAGACATTAACAATTGAACTGCATTTATTAGATCACAACACTGTTTGAATCCAAAACTTACATTGTTTATAAATTCTGAGGGTTAAATTTAAATTTGTGAGAAGAGGTTTCAGACAGAAATCTAGCCATTTACTACAAATGTCTGAAGTAAAAAAAAGACCATTTCTATGAGTTGCGTGTCACGATCCTAGGTTTGTATGCTTAAGAATTGTAAAAAAGGAAAATTCCAGGGAATTCCCTGGCAGTTTAGTAGTTAGGCCTCCTCACTTTGGGTACCAAGGGCACAGGTTCAATCCCTGGTCAGGAAACTAATATCTTGCAAGTACATGACCAAAAATAACAAACAAAAAAATAAATTGCCCAACTGGCAGGAGGAGGAAAACTCCCTAACTGATATTACAGTCACAACTAGCCTGCTGCCTTACAATTGGACACAGGTCCAAAAACTAAGCGTCACATGTTTAAAAGAAATCAAATGGCACTGAGCTTGTAATGTATATTTTATTTTGCACAAGCTTGCATATATACTGCACATACATTCAGTTTAAGAGGAGATGGAAGGCACACAAGGCAATTGGACTACTGTATCCTTTCAGTGGTACAAAGCAAAAGGTAAAAGTTTGCAGAGTGTACAAAAGCTTAAACACACAAAGTAAAACCCCCTTCCCACCCTCCCCCCAACAAATTTTTTTTCCTGTTTTAAAATTTAGTAGCTGCCAAACTAATTTTTTTTACTTTTACTTTAAAATCAATTGTCTACTGCACCTTTTTATTTATTTTTTAATATGGACAGGGAGTCTCATTGTTTTTTTTATCATATCAATTAATATTACAGTACATCCTTGGTAATACAAAATTGTACACCTTCATCAAATAAATTAGGATAAATTAAACCAATAAATTATGCAAAGTCTTCAGAACAATAGACAACAACAAAAATCCACAATTGAAATTGCCTCTAGCTAAAAAAAAAAAAATCAAAAATTGACTTTATCAGTTCAGTTATTGTACTATATTCAAATCAAAGGGTCTTTATTACAAAAAAAAGAGCTTAATAATGCTATTTACAACATATTGCTAAATAATATAAAGGCAGTGTTTTGTCACGGTTTATACTATATACATATGAGAAATGGCTGGGACAATATTGGGGGAAGCCAGGACCTTTGATTCTTCTGTGTATTGCTGAGACCAACCCCAAATACATTTGCTTTTCGAATTCTAATTTTGAAGTGGTAATATACAATTTAAAAATGCTTTCCCCCACTATGGAGAGGATTCAAATATTTTAAAAAACAAAGAATGAATCCATTTTCACAATAAAGGGCCACTCGGTTTGCCTTTTCTGCTCATGCGCATGTTTGTGCATTTTCGGGGTGTCAGTTTTGAGAGAGGGCTCAGTTGAAAAGACTCAAAGTCCAGTTGCTCCCAGATTCTGTTATATTTCTAGAAGGATACTTATAAGAAGATGCAAAGATTAAATACCAGTTTTGATCCCAGCTCTGAAAACGAGCATTTTAGCTTTAGTCTTATAGGTGGTTTACAACCAACAGGTCTACAGAAAACAAAACTGCACTTCCTTCAACGTCACATGTAAGTGCAATAGAGTAACTGCTTACTCATAGAAACCAGTTACGTTCTTTTAAGGGGAGCTTTTTGAAAACAATGCTTCTTGTAATTTGCAAACACGGAGTCTGTACCAGAACGAAACATTTGTACTATTCACACCAATAAAGAGTCTATAATATACATGGCAAAGAGATTCTGCTCTGTCCTCACACGCACACGCCTTCTCTCAGGGGATTCTGTAAACCACTTTTTCTTTGATGAATTTATGATTGCTTCTGGGGAACATCCTAATTTGAAAGCCCCCAACTCTTTAGCTTTACGACTTAATATTAACCTATATGTGTATGCATGTATGTGTGTGTGGGGGGGAGGGGGGATTACATACTAACTGTCTTCATGTACACAGAAAAGAAATTTCATAAATTTACAGAAACTGCATTACCCTTGCCCTTGACATCTGATGAAAGAGACTCTTATCTTTTAAAAGTAGAGAGCAGGATTTTCAAGAATGCTTTCAACTGTCTATACAGTCACCGAAGTGTTCCTAATAAATTCAACAGATGTTGTGAGAATGTAGTTATTTATTAAAATCTCATGTCTTACGTAACAACAGCCATGAGGTTAAATATTTACATTGCTTTATAAAAGTTCCCCTCTTGCTTTAGTGTTTTTGTTTTGCTTTTTTTGTTGTTGTTTTTAACATTTTTTAAAATGATATTCACCCACATCCCTAGCACAGCAACAATGAATTGGCAAACATAAAACACTTTAATGGAATAATACTTGGAGGCACAAAGCAAACTTCGGGAATATGTGGGTGAACATTTCCTTAAATAATTACTACATTCTACCATCTTCCACGTTGTTTTACCAGTTAAAGTGAAATGTCCTCATTAAACAGCCAGAGATACAGTAAGAATTAAATGTTTTGTTGTTGCAAATAGAACATTCTTTTGACAAAACATAACAAATGCCTAAAATAGGTCCTTAAATCTAGGTAGGAAAAGGTAAGCTTTCCACTTCACACGCATATATATATGTCTATTTTTACATGTGTGTATATGTGTGTATGTGTTTATGTTCACACATCTGCACACACATATATAGCACATGGTATGAAATATTGCTTCTATACTACTTTTCGTTAGGCTAAGAAAACACAAGATTTGCACCACAGTTACAAAAAATTGGCTTCTACAAGAATTTTCAAAACTCGAATGCTGCTCAAACAATTGAGGAAAAAATAATTTGCGGTATCAAACTGTTCTAAAAATTCTCTTCTCAAAAACGTATTCTCCCGCTTTGTTTTTAAAAAGACACAAAATATGCATAGCTATCAACGTTATGTCAAACAGCCAGAAAAAAAATCTAGTGTTTATTGCAGCTGTAGTAATTGGAAATAAAGTCAAAAAGATGAAATCGAAAGCCACAGAAGGCACAAGAACAATTGTACTTGTGGGAAAAAAGTGGGATTTTGAAGGATTTTTAAAAATCCCCCCGCTGGTGCATTTAGGTCTAGGCACAGACTATAACCTCAAGTGTAGATGCAAAAATATTTGGGGTTAGCAGAAAATAAGTGGAAATGTGGTACTTCAACATGGACTTTAGACTTTGTTTCCCTTTGTAAACTGTCCCTAGTCCTTCACCCTCCCACCAGAGAAAGTGAACTTTCTCCCAAGTCGCCAATTTTTATGTGGTGAGAGTTGAATGAAGATTGGAAAGATGGTGATTTTAAAAAACCTGTTAAATAGGCGTTTTGAGAGACAGGCTTTTGTCATTTTCCAATGCACTGGGAGGCACAAGATTTTATGGTGGTGAAAGAAAAAGAATCATCTAAAAGCAAAATGATCAAGTTCTGTTTCCAGGACAATGAGGTGAGTTTCTACTCACGCTGCAATTTCTACTCTGAAACAATTTCTATGCCTCAGTGAACATTGAGAGGATATTATTGTGGATAAGCACATCAACATTTGGTTGTGAATACACACTTTTGCTTAATTTGTCTATTTAAATTAGAAAGGCAGGGGAGAATAATACTAAAAATCTAAATATGTCTGGAATCAATACTAAATTTGCCCCAGATCAGGAAGATACTAGCAATCTGTCTTGATAGGTGAATACATTACAGTTTTGCCTTTTGCCTTGCAAATGGCAACACAATGGTGATGTGAATTCCAAGGAACAGCAAAAAGAGCCAGTTGTATACTGATGTGAACAACGAATGTCATACTCTTGGGCGTGAAGCAAGGCGAAAGAGTGTGACCACAAGTTGAGATTGCTTCTCTACTTTGTGCTGATTGGATTTTTTTTTTTTTTTTTTGGTTTGCATTATATTCCAATGTGATGATTATCTGAACATTTTTTTTTCCTAAACAAGCCAGAACAAGAACATATTGGCTCCGACGGGCCTGTGTACGCTGTGTAGGAGCCTCTGAGCTGGGGGATGGGTTCAGTTGTGCAGGGAGGCTGGGGCGTGCCAGGCCTAAGCCGCTGCACTCCGTCCACACCGTGAGAGGCTGTGTCTCCTGAATGACGCAGGCATCACAGGACCACACTGTTTAATTTAAAGTCAGCAGGTTTTAAAGCTTTGTGCTGACAATAATTGCCTTCATACATTCCTGTCCATCAGCAGAATTTATAAATGATGTTAAAATACAGCGATTGGGTCAGCTAGTCTCATGGGTCAACCGACATTCTTCAAAGTCAAATGTCATTTTTATAAAAATCAAGGAAAAAATGGTATTTATGTTATACATAATCTAAATACCAGGGTTTTCTTTTTTTTCTTTTACTGTGTCATTTTAGAAGATGTAGATCAACTTACTGAAGGGGAGGGAGGGTTCTGGAAAACACTATTAGAATAAAAAAGGAATTCTTACTGCCTCTGCACACAAAACCCATCCAAGAAAACAAGTGTGAATGCCATATGGCTTTTTAAAAGCAAGTACGGAAACGTTGTACACTTTTGAAAAACTGGAAAAAGAAAAGAGAAAGAAAAAAAGAGGAGAACCATTGAAGAAAGCATGAAATAGCAGCTAGCTTTCTTATGTGTGCTGAAATTGTGTCTTTTGGGTTAACTCCCAAACTCTCCTTTTCTATACACTCTTCTCATGTTTTGGTCAGTTACTAGCTTCTGAGTTAGAAGAGACTTTATCAGTTGCTTTAAAACACTGTACCTAAAATCAAAACACTTTAAATTAGACTGTCACCACTTTGAATATCCATCAGGGTGGGTAGTGTGGAAATGTATAGGAAAATAGGTCATTCTCAAATGTACTCCTCTCAGGAGGGGAAGATCCAGTCAGCTAGCAGCTGTCAACAAACTTCTAGTATAGGCAGGAACTTTATGGTCAAGTTAGGATGTCCTTTATTCCTTACCATAGAAAGGAATTCAGAAAATAGTGTTTTTCGAAAAAAAAAAAAAAAATTTTGTTAAACAGACATGATAATTCTTCTAAAGCATATAAACAAAGTTTTGCAAAGAATAAAATTGAAACTTATGTGCCTTTTTATATCTTAAGCAAGATAAACAGAAAATAATAACACATTATAGGGGTTTTCCTGTATGAAGAATGATAGGTACTCACTTACTACCAAGAAGAACCTATTGCAAAATTCCGAGAGGTGACTAGAAACCACATGAATTTCCAGTCTCACCTTGAAAAGTCAGTTTTGTATAAAATTGCTCTGCCTCCAAAAGAAACTAGTTTGGGGTGTTTGCCATTTCTCTGAGGAAAAACTTGACAGTTAGTGATCATGTTTTCTTTTTAAAATGTGGCCTTTTGGGGTACTTTTGCAAAGTGAGCTGTTGATCTGCCACCGGCATTATTTTCAAACGTGTGATAAAAAGCTACTTACTGAGTTCAAACCAAGCAAAATATTTAAGTTTATCAAGTGGTTTCATTCAGTTTTCTGACCTTCTCAGCAGTAAACACAAGAGACGCATCACTGACTGCGGAGTTGGGCTCTGTCACGGGTCTCCCTCCGCCAACCGCCATTTGCAACAAACCATGAATCCAGCAGACGCATTTTAAACAAATGCCCGTCCTTGCTAATATAGACTTTACACACGTCAACATTCTTTTTTTCCCTGATAATTAAGCCTATTTTAAGTCTCCAAATGTTAAGGGCCTTGGGCAAAAGTAAACTAAAGGCGGCAGGAAAAGAACCATCCCCGTTGCAATTGAAAACAGAAGAAAATGAGAGAAAGATGATGGAGGAGGAATTACCAGCTGATTTCATAACATATCCATGCCTCCCATACACACATATATGAAATCAAAATCTAGACACGGATAACGTGGACATCCAAAGGGGACTGCTACTATTCATACATTCGAAAAGAGTTGTTGAAATTTCTACTCATGAAGCAGCTCTTGTAGGCAGTTTGGGGATTTGAAAATCTCAGGGACTTCACTATCCAGCTTGCAGATGACCTTGTATATGGCCTTCTTCCAGGAAGGATCAACATCTTTGCCTGCGATAATGGCATTGAAAAACTCCCGTAATGTGATCTGCGCAACTTCCAGGAATCTCTCTGGAACCTGCTGATACAAGGAGACAATGGCATTAATAAAGTTTTCAGTTTCAAGTCTCCAGTTCTTCAAAGGAAATTGAGCTAAGGTCTTTCTTTCAGATAGGGGCTTATAGGGCACCTGCATTTTCTAAAAATGGCCGACCCCTATTCTCTTATGTAAAGTTGTTATATATAGTAGCATTGTAGTGTGGGGTTGACAGCTTTGTAGAGTTTTAGAAAAAGACTTATGCAAAGGATACATGCAGACCTATTGAAAAACTTGGATTCCATTGTGAATATTTGAGTAGAAAAATGGAGACATACTGTTGGGACTCCTCACTTCATTAAAGAGGTGTATTCCAGAATCAGTTCTCTACCTTATCTTTCAGAATTTGAATCATTCTTCCATTAGGAAAACAAAATGTCTTCTCAAAAGTAGACTAATAATTGGCCTTTGATATAAACTAAACCCACGCTACAAATGAAGAAAATTAAAACCTTAGTTTCCTGCTTGTATTAGAGGACTGTCGGCTCTGTTGCTAAATTGTATACTAAAATATTCTGCGCTATAAAGGACAGGTATACCTCCTTTCACTGCACTTTGTTTTGCGTTATTATAGGTCACAGATAGTGAGTTTTTTTATGAATTGCAGGTTTGTGGCAACCCTGTGTGAAGCAAGCCTACCAGCACCATTTTTTCCAATGATAACTGCTCACTTCACGTGTCTGTGTCACACTTTGGTAATTCTCGAAATGTTTCACACTTTTTGCTCTCGTTATCTGTGATCAGTAATTTTTGATGTTACTACTGCCAAAAGACTACAACTCAAGGCTCAGATGGTGGCTAGCATTGTTAGCAATTAAGTATATTTAATGAAGGTCTATACTTTTTTAAGACACAATGCTGTTGCACACTTAATAGAGTACAATATGGTATGAATATAACTTTTAAATACACTGGAAAATTAAAGAAAACATCATGTGACTTGCTGTATTGCAACACTTGGTAGTCTAGAATGGAACCTGCAATATCTCTGAGGTATGCCTCTACGCTGTGGACAAAAAAAAAAGAGTAAGATGATGATATTAATACTGAGTCCCAAAATACAAAAGTGTTAGTTGCTTGGTCGTGTCTGACTCTGTGACTCCACCGACTGTAGCCTACCAGGTTCCTCTGTCCGTGGAATTCTCCAGATAAGAATACTGGAGTAGGTTGCCATTCCCTTCTGCAGGGGATCTTCCTGACCCAGGGATCGAACCTAGGTCTCCTACACTGCAGGCAGATTCTACCATCTGAGCCATCAGGGAAGACCAAAATACAAAATGTGTACCAAATCCTAAAATCCTACATCAGAAAATACTTTACCTTGAGATGAGTTTCTCCATAAGAGAGTGATTTATGCAGTTGACAGTAATAATACTCCACATTTTTGGACTGCTTATTATGTGTCAGGTACTGTGTTATATACTGAATGTGAACTGTATCATTCAGTTTCCCCAAAATCTCTGTGGTTATTAACCCCATTTTACAGTAAGAAAATGGAGGCTCAGAGAGAATAAGGGAATTGTTCAAAGTCACTGTAGTTCAAGATAAACATTCTCCAAATATACTGTTCAGAAAATCTATTTGTTAATTCTTTCCTACCACAGCAATGAATATATGTGTGTGTGTTTTCTGTGCATGTGCTTATGAATTGTTTATTAGTAGTTGTTTAATAGTCTGACCTCTTGTCTAGGGAAAGGAATAGCTACTGATGTACTTATTTAGTAATCTTTGTGAGTTACATGGTAAAGCAGGACCTATCACTCCCACAATGAAACAAAGGATTCACAGAATCATTCCAGATACCTATAATTTTCCAAGTACACACTGACACTTTGTAGTTTTCCTTTAGTGGGGGAACTTACACATGAATAAAGTTTTACTTTTATAGTAAGTGCAGACATTTGAGGAAGTGAAAGCACTGCAGCTGCACGTGTAGACGGATCTGTCTACACCTAGACAAGAGGTGAGAGATTTTTATCTTGGCTCAGACCTGCTGCTCACCAAAGTAACAGAGAGGGGTTGTCATTTTGAACATATTTGATCCCATTCTCCCCACCTTTTCTCGCTTTGTGCAGTGGATCTTTTATAATGATAGTAACTGTTAAAGAAAATGAAAATGATACCAGACAAACCTGTCTGAGACATTTGGAGTTGGACAAAGAAGTTCAGTGCTTCCTATGGCAAGTCACTTGTCCTTTGAAAGAAATCTAATGATGCTCCAGAAGAAAAAGAGCCCCAATCTGGGGCCGACTGGATTCTAGAAAAAGTGAAAATGTTGAGAAGCTTCTCCCCCCCCCCAAAAAAAAAAAATATATATATATAAGCTAGTTTCTCAGGACATAGTTCCAACCACTGCCTGGGAAATAATGGAAATACCACCTTGCTCCCCAGGGCTTTCCTAATGGCTCAAGCGGTAAAGAATCTGCCTCAAGTGCAAGAGATGCTGGTTCTATCTCTGGGTCGAGAAGATCCCCTGGAGGAAGAAATGGCAACCTAATGTAGTGCTGGCAACCCACTCCAGTATTCTGGCCTGGAGAATCCCATGGACAGAGGAGCCTGGCAAGCTACAGTTCATGGGGTCACAAAGAGTAGATATCACTGAGCATGCACGTAGCACCTTGCCCTCCATAAATGTGAAAACCCATATACTCCAAAGGCCATTCCCTGATGAGAATTCAACTGAACTCTGATGACCTTCTCCCCAATCTCCCGCACATACACGTGTATTTGTGGGATGGGGAGGGCATGGAGTGGCAATCAGCCCTCCCACTCACCTTCTACCAAATAAAAAGTCATTAAGCAGCCTTTCTGAGTACTCTCCTGTCTTCCCCAAAGATGATCCTTCAAATTGTGTCAAATGGGCGTTATTGAGAGAGGGATTATGGCTGGAGACCAGTTACACAGTGCAACTACCCACTCTAACTACGGGGTTTGGGAGCTGTTAGCCAAATGCTACATAAAAATAATCAGAGGCATTTATTAAAAGAAACATTTCAAGAAGTGTGGTTTCCCTGGCCATTGGCAACAGACCCACGATGAGGATCTATGGTCCTTGAACACTCGAAGATGCAGCCTGGCCTGGTGGAGAGTTCTGGGGACAGAGGTATGGCAGGGGCGCCAGATAAAGCCTCCCCACTCCCAGGAGATCTGGAAACAAGGGCCAAGGGAACAGGGATGACGTTTAAGACAGTCAGAGGAGGGGGATGCATCTAGAAAAGCATCAGCCTTGGAGGAGGGAAGAAGTGCAGTTCTGGGGGTTTGCCTGAGAACAGATCAAAGAAATTTCTTTGGGGAGTGTGCACAGCCTCCATTCTTTTCTTTTCTTTTTTTTTTTTAATGTTTAAAAATGTATTATTTTTATTTCTTGGCCATGCCACACGGCATGTGGGATGTCAGTTCCTTAAGCAGGGATCAAACCCACCCCCTTGCATTGGAATGTAGAGTCTTAACCACTGGACCACCAGGGAGGTCCCACCCTGTTATTTCTTATCATCGGCCATGCTGGTTACTGATTTTTAGTGGGTTTTGTCCTTTTATAAGGACTTCCCAGGTCGCACTAGTGGTAAAGAACCCACCTGTGCTAAGGCAGGAGACGTAAGAGGGTAAGAGATGCTGGTTTGATCCCTGGGTCGGGAAGATCCCCTGGAGGAGGGCCTGGCAACCACTCCAGTATTCTTGCCTGGAGAATCCCATGGACAGAGAAGCCTGGTGGGCTACAGTCCCTAGGGTCGCAAAGAGTCCGACGTGACTGAAGCGACTTGGCACACACGCACGCATCCTGTTTCAAACATTCATTTCTTTTGGCAATACTCTTGGGCTGTCCTTTAACAACTTGTGCATTTGTGTCTTGATGTCATTTGGCTTCTCACCTACTTACATCTAGTTGTAGTGGATTTATCATTAGATGTCTTTTGAGCGCCCTCCTGGCTTCCATTCTGTGTTTTCCTCACAACACTACACAGGGTTTTGTTGCATCGTCTTTGATAAACAGCTCAAAACGAGACCCTGCCTTCTGCTTTGCTCCACATTGCTCTAGATTCACACCTTACCTTCCGCCTAAATACTTAAAAAAAGGAATTTTAAAATAATGATAAAAAATAGAGTTTAAAGACTTGAAATAGATCTCAGAGCTCATTTTATAGATGAAGAAAGTATGAGATTCTATGGGATGAAGAAATTATGAGATGAAGAGACTCATGTGAAATAACCGATTCAGGTCTATTGCCATTAAACCCTGCTGGCTCCTTTTAAATGCATTTTCAGTAATTCCTACTTATACGAGGCATCAAAACCTTGACAAGCTGTGGATTTGTGGCTTAGAAAAACCACAGAAGAGCTAGTAACTTCAAAATAAGTGGGAATGACACAAAAGATTCCCAAGAGGAGACTCAGGTTATTGGTTTATGTTTGGGAAGGGATGAATTCTTTGAGAACAAATGGAACGGTTTGCTAATTTTGTGCTTAATTTGAGGCAATACTCATGCAACGGATTGGGCTAGATAAAAGAAAGTTATAACGAGATCCTCTACTGCTAGAGCAATTAATCTTTTTTTTGGTGGCTCCACAGAGGTAATTGATGGGTAGCAACTGATCTGAAAGAGTGCCAAGGAATTCCATCCACAGGTAGAAATATTGCCCATGAAAGAGACCCTTACCTCTCTGCCAGAAAAGTCTCCCCAACTCCATTTAACAGAGTAAGGGGGGTGGGGGGGAGACTCCTTTCTGATGTTCTGAGTGAGCATCTTAAGAATTCAGGGTTATGAGATTGGTCTTGTCCATGTTTTTTCAGTACCTCTTCACACCTAATGGATTTCCAATCACTAATAAACATCTGCAGAAAATCCCTTAGTGACAAGTAATCCCTTATCTAGGTTTCTTTTAATAGAACCCAACAATCTGCAGAATGAACCCTAGAGTATCTCTTCAGCATCAGGTGGCAACAGTCAATCAAGTCCCTGGAATGCAAGACAATGCCGGCCGCTGGGAGGGGGAGGGAAGGCCATGCCTTTGGACATGCCACAGGGGAAAAACAAAAGGCTTCCAAAGTCTCTGGCTGGGACTCTGAGGCTATTGTGGGAGCTGCGGTGCTGAGTGTTCTTCAGGAGAGGCGAGTGGAAACTTTGCTTTGATAAAAGGCATCCCAATATAGGAACCTCACCCCAAATGGTCTTGCCTCTCCTTGCCTTGACATCTGGAGGAGAATATAATTGTGAGGAGGTACTTGACCAAACTCATACATTTCAAGGGGGCTGACTCTCAGCGTCCACCTATTTCATCACCACTGTTTGTTCTTGAGTCTCCTCAGAGCAAACGAGGGCCTTGTGGGCTTAGATGAAATGGGAGAAATGGGAGGATGTTTTCAAGTCTGCTCAGGGGTGCCTGGGTTGTCACACACTCACACACACACACACACACACACACACACACACACACACGGTGCGTTGGGTGGGTGCTTATTTTGCTGTTCTTTTTTTTATCAGAATGAGTGGCAAAGACACATTTCCCCCCCCCCGTCTTCCTCCTCCTCTTCCCAGTTGCTTTACCTTCAAGGATGATTTGTTTTATTAAACTGGCTGTCCCTAGCCTCTGCAGTACATAATAAAAGCCTGACATAGCAGGCTGCCTGCCTTCTGCGTCCTGCAGACGCTCATCATAAGTGTCAGGACATACCAAGGTTAGCGGTCACTGCAAGTGTGCTCGCTGGCCCAAACCTTGCCAAACGCTCTTGGCAGCTGAATGAATGTCAGAGAGAATAGAAGGGGAATTACAAAGGTTAAAAAGAAGACAGCCTCTCGTATTTTCTGGAGACAGGGCAGCTGATTTTTCACACCTCTGAAACGGCCACAGGCTCATCCATCGGCCTCTTTCTGGGGATCTAAACCTTGCCCCTTGCACAGCTCCCTGTGGCTCTCTTACAATCCTCCATCCCCTTTAAAACCTGGTCCACTGGCCTCATTTCATCAGTGGGATGATGTTTGCAGAAATGGACAGAAAATAAACCAGGCACAGACCTCGCTCCCTAGCTCCTCTCCCCAGTAACCAAAGGCTCACATGGCTTCTCAAGCTTATTAATCAAGAGATGACAATCTTATCAAGATGGATCCTCTTTTCAGTTCATCCTTGAAACGACTGTTTTTTTTCAAACTTCAGTGAAGAAATGGTAAAGGAAATCTACATATGGGCAGAAGTGGCTAACTGCTGGGAAAGTAAAATCTTGGTTTACTGTTTTGGTGAATTAGTTCTGTGTGTGGGTTTACTTTCTTCTTGCTCCTTCATTTAAAAAATACTATAAAAGGGCAATAAAGTGCTGACTGTAGGAAGACAATGTCAAGGAGAAAAGGGTACTGGTATTTTGGATACTCTTCACTGCTCGCCTTGGAGAGAGAGTTATTCTTGTCACAAACCCTTTTGTCTGCGTCTGCTGACGGCTCGCCTGTAGCCAGCAGCATACTTTAACTGTTTTGTCACCTCCTAACATCACATGCGTCAGCTGTTGGGCTTTTGTTACGGGTATTGTAGAACTAATCCGCTGTGGCTGGTCTACTGTGCAGTAAATAAAACAGAAACGGGCTTCTCAGACAATTCTGCATGAATATTTCAGATGGCTTTTACAACTCCAATTCACAAAATCAAATAAATAAATAACTCCCACAGTTTCCCCCTCAGCCTCTCCCCCCCACACAGAAACAAAACCCCTCAAACTCGACCCAGGTGCCTCCAAGTCAACTGCATTGAGGGCCCTGCCTTGAGCCTTCAAGCAATTGTTTGAGTGAAGTTGAAAGAGTAGAGCTCTCTCAACTTCAACACCAGGGTGTTTATAATTATTATTAGACTTAAACACATCTGATTCCAAAAACTGGCTAAGTGGTTCTGAAAATCTCAAGAGCTCCTTCTCTCCTTGGGATTTCTTTAAAAAAGAAATGTCATGTCATCAGAAATATATAGTTAGAGTTGCCCTATCAAACTGCTTTTATTGTTTCCACTTGCATTTTCCTCCCTTCCACTCATCTGAAAAGGGTCAAAGGAAGATGCTCGTGCCTCTAATTCATCCTAAGAGCCTTTCCAAAATGTGTAACCTGTATAGGAGCACAAAAGGAGAAGCAAACTTTGGGCTGGAGTTTTTTTGAAACTGAATTGATATTGCGAGTTCTCTTAAAACCTGGTCCACTGGCCTCATTTCATCAGTGGGATGATGTTTGCAGAAATGGACAGAAAATAAACCAGGCACAGACCTCGCTCCCTAGCTCCTCTCCCCAGTAACCAAAGGCTCACATGGCTTCTCAAGCTTATTAATCAAGAGATGACAATCTTATCAAGATGGATCCTCTTAAATAATGTACTAATCATACACAGCGAGGCATTTTTCTGGATGACTCGTGTCTTTGGAGAAGTTGAAAAGGGCATTTGTATGGGGCTGTCTGTGCATGCTCATGTCTGCACGCACGCGCACACACATCCCTAGATCCTAGGAAAGGAGGCAAAGTTGAGGTACTTTCCCGAGCATTCATTCACCCTGGTGTGCACGTGATTCCTCTAAACAAACTCTCTCGTCCCTGCTGTTTGTTCAGTAAATATTGATCAAGGAGAGACATAGTTCCTGACGGCAGTGGCACAAGCTGGGGACTTAGACTGTAGACAGAGTGGACTCAAATGGATAAACTCTGATGCTTTACTAACCCCTTATTGAGATTATCCAATGAAAAGGCAAGAACAGATACGTTATTGCTGTTCCTCTCCTCCGTCTCACTCTCACTGAATTCTCCTGCCTGAGGCAGAAGAGGGGAATCTCAGAGCTATGAAAGATGGTGACAAGATATTGTGACTAGGGATCTCCCTTCACAGTCACACACACGCTTACTTTGTGTGTACTAGCCAGGAACTAACTGGCCCTTCAGAAGGGCAGAAAGGATGCTTCCCAGAGGGAACCGTGGGATTGTGTCCTAAAGCCCTCTCATCAGGCTGATGGATCCAGTGGGAAAACAAGCATGAATGTGCTTTGGAAAGTGTAAAGCAGTTTCCAAAAGTAAGGCGGTGGTTTGAACCTTAAGGACAAGCCCACTTTCTGGGAGACAGTTTGCTGTGATTCATATATGTGTGCAAAGCAGTGTTCTGAGAGATGCTCTGAGGAGGTTCACGTGGGAGATTTTATCAACTGAGTCAACACGCTGAGAAAAGTTGCTTTGTGTTTCCTAAGTTTTATTTCCATCACATCATGATTCTGATGCGAATCTTGTCAGGGGCTAAACAGTCAAATACATTTCCCTTGGGAAAAACAAGTCACATCTAGAGGCTAGGTTTTGTGTTTTAGGGACAGAGCACCCCAGTCAAAGAGTAAGGTGTTTTGAAGCATTTCTGGAGTGACATGGGAGCACATACACTACAATATGTAAATTAGATGGCCAGTGAGGATTTGCTGTATGACTCAGGGAGCTCACGCTGCTGCTCTGCCACAAGCTAGAGGGGTGGGATGGGGTGAGAGGTGGGAGGGAGATTCAAGAGAGAAAGGACACGGCTATACTGATGGCCCACTCATGTTCATGTACGGCAGAGGCCAACACAATATTGTGAAACAATTATCCTTCAATTAAAAGTAAATAAATTTACTAAGAAAAAAAAGAGCTTCCACCAAATGGTGACAGGGCTGTTTTCACAGGCTGCCCGCACCTCTGTTGGGAAGGATGGATTTTTCAGGGAGCAGTGGCTACAGAAGTGTTTGCCCACATGACACCAAATGAGGCTGAGGAAGACTCTGTAGCCACAGCTGAGCTTTGAACGAAAGTCTCTGCCTCTGATGCTCCAGGTAGATTCAGCATTCAGGGACCTCAGGGGATCAGGTTAGTATGATGCCCACGAAGTGGCTCAGCCGGTAAAGAACCTGCCTGCGATGCAGGAGAGCTGGGTTCAATCCTTGAATCGGGAAGATCCCCTGGAGAAGGGCATGGCAACCCACTCCAGTATTCTTGCCTGGAGAATCCCATGGACAGAGGAGTCTGGAGGGTTATAGTCCATGGAGTCTCAAAGAGTCAGACACGACTGAGCGACTGACACTTTCACTTTCTTTCACAGGATTTGGCTAGTGTGATGCCCACAAAGTTTTAGGCATATGAGTGGGCTCTTCTCCCTCCCACTTACATGTTTTGCTACTTGAATATGTGAAGACTAAATGCTTATAGGAAGTGGCTAGAGTTCAAGGCTGTCCTTAAAACAAAACAACCAAAAGAAAAAAACCTCCCCCCACCATGTTTCCTCAGTCTAAGCAAAGGAACACATGGCAGTAACAGTCTGTATCATTTTTTTTTATAAACCTTCAAAAGAACAATGTTCTCTTGAGCAAAATTCAGTAGCATTCTGTAAACATTAATTTAAGGAAATCAATAGACTCAGTGAGCTAAAGCCATATTGCAAGATAAACTGGCCAGAGTGCCACTTTGTCAAATAGATTTTCGTTTTCTCGGCCTGATAAAGACAGTTTCAAAACGGGGCAAACGTGTTGCAACCAAGGTTTGAAAAGTATGTGGCCTTCAAACAGTCTGCTCATTTCTCCTACAAAGCTGGATAAACAGACTTTAAAAATGATAAGATGGTTCAGAATTGATCTGGCTCTCAAATTTTACATGGGGTAGATTTTTTTGGTTGTCTCACAGGAAAAGAGAAAAACAAAATATCACATGCGTGGTCAGAATAGAAAATACAAGTACTTGGGAGAAGGGGTAAACTGTCTCTAGAGAAAGAGCTCTGGGGGGAGTGTCCATTGATTCTTGTCTTTGGAAAAAAAAAAAAAAAAACAGAAGGGAAGAAAGAAATCTTTATTCATGCTGACCTGATAGGCAAACAGACCTTCCTGCCAAAATCCAAAAGCCAAAATCTCTAGTGGGTATGGGATTAGAGGTTTGAGCTGTTGGAAGCTGTTTCTTCTGTGAGTACCACCCAATGTCAAGTCAACGTGCGAGGGAGGGGCTGGGGGTCAAGCCCTGGGAGAGGGCTGGGGAAGGACCTTGAGACAGCAAGATCCACGCTGCAGCCTCAAGGGTCCTCCCAGCCAGCCTGCAGGAGGTGCAGGGAAAATCAGGGAAAGGGGCGAAAGGAAAGCTTGGGTCTCGTCTGCCGCTGTGGCAGGGACCTGCTCTGAGCTTGTGGGAATACACTTCCAAGTGAACCTGCGGGCCAACCAGCAATGCCCGACCAGTCCTTATAAATGCTGACAGAGTGGTGTCCGGATAGGATATGGTTGACATGGTCCATTGGCAGGAATGTAGTAAAAAGGACGTACCAGTCCCACGGAAGCTGCAAGGTGGGAGGCTGAGGATTTACCTTGAGTGGACAGTGGAACGCCACGGGAAAGGATGTCAGGCAGGGGACTCTGGTCTTCGGTGGCTGTGTGGGCCTGGCCATCAACCCTCACGTGGACTTCCCTCAGCAGCCCAAAGGAAGTGCCAAGGCTGCCCTGAGGGGTTTCTTTGTTTCCTCATCTGAATTTGAATCGTTTACCTTTGAAGGGGCTTCCCTGGTGGTTCAGATGGTAAAGAATCTGCCTGCAGTGCAGGAGACCCGGGGTTCAATTCCTGGGTTAGGAAGATCCCCTGGAGAAGGGAATGGCAACCCACTCCAGTATTCTTGCTTGCCTGGAAAGAGTGGATATTTGGAAAATAGAACTGTATTTGGAATATTCAGAGAAGCAAATTCCTACACCTTTCAGAGGCTGATAATTGATAGAGCATAATTGATAATTGATAGGGGCTGGAATCGAGCATTTTGAATAGTTGTGACTTTCACAATAACAGAAAAGACTGTCTTCACTTCCATGCTACCTGTTAATAATTTGTGTATACACTTTAAGCTATGTAAACATTCCACTGGCTACTTTGCCTATCAAGATAAATAAAACCATTTCTCCCACAGCCCCAGAAAAGGAAGTACTAGCTTGCTAGGAACAGAAGGACACATGCCTTTATAATAAACTCTATGAGGCTGTCAAAACTATGTTGTAGGCCTGAAATCTGGTTCACCAAATGTGCCTAAAGTGGCCAGTGTACTTGTTCATGCTTGGAGGTCTTGGCATTGTATGTATTAAGAAATATAATAATTGTCATGTTACTTGCTATAATGAGTTTAATTTTTCTTCTCTCCCAAACTCTACACGTGTCTCAAAGAGTGACTCCAAGTTTAAATAAGCATTAATCAAAACAAAACAAAAGCAAAATCAGAGGAAAAAAAAAACATCAAAAACTAAAATCTAGTATTTTCTCCCATCCCTCCATCCCCGAGAAACTATGAAAATACTCTCCCATCTTAAAAATGAGGGCAAGCTCTCTGATGGAATTACTCATCTAGTAGGTTGTTCGGTAAGATTTGGACCAAGACTTTGCATCAAAGAATCATAGTTCTGGAACTTCAGAAGGAGAAAGGATCTGAGAGTTCATCTTCTACCAAAGACAGAAAAAGCCTCGGACAGGGGTCGGAAAACTCCTTCTGTAAGGGGTCGGACAGTAAATGCACAGGCTTTATGGGCTGGGTTTGGTTTCTGTTGCATATTGTCCTTCTTTTCACAACCTTTACAAATGTAAAAACCATTCTTAGCAAGGGCCATAAAAAAACAGACTCAGTGCCAGATCGGCCCTGCGAGCCAGAGTGTGACAACCCCTGCTCTCAGCCAAACTTAAGAGCTAGCCACTTTTCTGAAGGCCTAAAGCTCTTTCATTCTCCTCTAATCCCATGTCCCTCACTGGGTCAGCGCACTAGCTGTTCCTGCGAGGATAGCTGGGATCGACTAACTCAGATTCAACCTGCATTGTCACACCACTCCTCAGATGTGGGTAAGGCTGCACATGTCTACGGGAATAGTTCTTGGACCACACACAGAGATGCCAAGGACCAGGTGGCCCTCCGTCTTGCCCTGCTTTGACAAGGAGCTTTTCATTAGGCACTTCCCTGCCAGCAAATATTCAAATGTACTAAATGGAGGACTCCATCTCTCCTTCGTGATGCAGGTAATGAATCAACTTCGATGGAAAAATAAGCACTAGATAGCTGCTCCGCAGCCTTCACTAACTTCAAGTCACCCCATGAATTTTGTGCCAACTGTGTCAGAGTTCAAGACAGGCTGATAGCGCCTGAAGTTTAACTTTTTGCTACCATTACTGGGTGAGGCGGTGGAATGAATAGGGCCAAGCCTGGTGACCTTCTTGGATGGGAGATTATTCAAAAACAACAGGGCATCAGCTCTTCAATATTACATGGAGGGAAGCTGGGGCACAGATAATCCGCAGTTACTCCTGTTTCGTTGGAGAATGCATTACGTGATTGTTTTCTGCAGAGATTTACCTCCATAATTAAGCGGTGCCCAGGCGAACATGAAAACCAGTCTGTGTGCCCTTTATTCGCGGGGATGGAGTAATAAGGGTGAGAAGCCCGAGGAGAAATGGGGTTGAGGAGATGGGGTTGAGGCAGGACAAAGAACAGCACGGAGCAGAGTGAGCAGGAGAGAAGGCGCAGGCAGATGCAGACGCTATGTGAACAGAACCCAGGTTCCGGGAGCCTCCGCTTCTCTGCCGACAACTGCTGATGTGTCCCAGTAACATCTAGGTGGTTTGGGACAAGGACTTGGGTGAAAGGCACAAAAGTCAGGAAAATTCCGCTTTGTATTCTAGGGAATTCTATGGGTTTCTCCTACACGATTACCCTTTGTATTCACAAAGCTAAGTCAGCTAGGAGTTCGTGAAGGGCTTTGACATTGCTTTTTCAAGAAAGGTAAACAGCTCAGAAAGACAGAAAAGTCAATTTCAGAAGGATATCCACTGGGAGACTTTTGGAAGTCCTCTAGTAAACTACCAAAACCTCTTGAGGTAATGTTTGTGGTGGGAAGACTTAGGATGCTGTTGAGGGAAGCTCAGGACTCTACAGACAGATTCTTTTGTACACTTTCAGGTCACTTAAGCTGATAAATCTCTGGGAATTCCCTGGTGGTCCAGCGGTTAGGACTCCACGTTTTCACTGCCAAGGACATGGGTTCAATCCTTGGCCAGGGAACTAAGATCCAGCAAGCCAAGCCAAGTAGTGCAGCCGGAAACACACACACACACACACATAAATCTTTGAAAAATACACTATATTGAAGGAAATGCAGTGGCCTTGAAACTGTCCCCTACTTCTGCTTCTGATCATGCCTCTGCCTACACCCTTACTCAAACTCCCACACATTTGTTCCCAGTAGATATATTACCTTTTACTTAATTCATTTTTAGGACCAGATTTTATTTTCGACTGTTACTACTGCTAAGTTGCTTCAGTCATGTCCGACTCTGTGCGACCCCAGAGACGGCAGCCCACCAGGCCCCCCTGTCCCTGGGATTCTCCAGGCAAGAACACTGGAGTGGGTTGCCATTTCCTTCTCCAATGCATGAAAGGGAAAAGTGAAAGTGATGTCGCTCAGTCGTGTCCGACTCTTAGCGACCCCATTGACTGCAGCCCACCAGACTCCCTTGCCCATGGGATTCTCCAGGCAAGAGTACTGGAGTGGGGCGCCATTGCCTTCTCCGTTCGACTGTTAAGGTAGCCTAAAAAAAAAAAAGAGGCTGAGTATAATTACCATGAGAAAGATGGAAAAAACAAATCCAAAAGGCCAGTGTGAGGATTTGATACTCCCAACCACAAACTTGGGCTTCCCTGGTGGCTCAGCTGGTAAAGAATCTGCCTGCAATGCGGGAGACCTGGGTTTGATCCCTGGGTTGGGAAGATCCCCTGGAGAAGGGAAAGGCTCCCCATTCCAGTATTCCATGGACTGTATAGTCCATGGGGTCACAAAGAGTCAAACACGACTGAGCAACTTTCACTTCACTCACAACCACAAACTCAGACATACAGAACTCCAGTGGAAAAGACTTTTATGATCGATTTATGATCATCTGGGATATGCTTAAAGGAAAGGGTGATGTTGCTTTTGCAAAAACTACCAACCAAGCCTCAGAGTGAAGCTAGCTATGGCATCTAAAACAATCAACTCTGTCCTGCAAGAGGGGAGATGTTGTATATGCTACAAAAATGAACACATATTACACAGGCTGGCTGTTTGGGTTGAATTGTGGCCTTGATGGAATGTGTGTGGGGACAGGTATACAGGCTCTCTGTTCATTTGTTCAGGTCCATATCATCTCCTAAAAAACCCACAGGCATGAGGGCTTCGTGGATGAATGTCCTCACTCTTTGGCTGCCGTAGCCAACACAACAAAGTGAGCAGCACATATAATGGCAATAAATTGTCTATAAATTTGAAAAATTCATCACTCTAATCCCAGCAAGGGAGTTGCCATGTCTCCAAGGACACTGTTGAAAGATCTGCAAAGAGGTCCTTGGGAGAACACTAAACTGGGCGCCCTGGAGAGTTTTACTGAGATAATGAAGCTGCAGCAGGGCCCCGAGGGTGGAAGTGGCTCCACGTGGACACCATCTGTATTCCCAGGGGCTCCACAGTCACTGTTTAAAGCTTTGCATCATGCGCAGGACTTGTGTAGAGAAAACAGAATGTCTTCTATTCTAGAACTGCAGAATTTCAGAGCTAGAACACAGCTCTGTCTTTAATCTTATCACTTTACAGGTGAACAAAGTGGAGCCCAATGAGGCAGGTGCTGCCAGGGGCAGACACCCCCCCCCCCAACCTGGGGCCCCTTCCACCTTACCCTCTCATCTCATTAGTGCCCGTCTCATCTGGAACCCATGACTCCAGATTCCCAGAGCTCCTGCAGCTGCTGTCACCTTTATGGCCAAACTTGGGGCAGAAGGAATCCCTTTCTCTTTTCAAAACCAATGTTGCACTGACTCCCTGTCCCAATGCTAAGGACAATTCCCTGTTTGCTCTTCTGTTTTGTGTGTTTTCCCGTTTAGGGTAGGCAGGAAATGCTGCAGTCGTTGGGTTACTGATCGCCGCGACAAGGTAACTTTTCTTTGGCTTGCTAATGAATGAAAGCAAGTGCTTATACAGCACTTACTTTCTGCTAATATATTCGTGGACATTCATTTGATTCTCACACCAACTCTGTGAGGTAGGCACTATCATTTCCCCTGTTTTATAGATGAGGACACTGAGGCAGGCACAGAGAGGGTAAGACACTTGCCAAGGTTTCACTGCTAAAAAGAATCAGTGCTGAGGTTTGATCCCAGGGACTGGTTCCAGACTCTAGGCTCTTAAGTTCCACTATTATGAGTCCAGGACCTCTGACACTGAGGGCTTCCCTGGTGGCTCAGATGGTAAAGGATCCACCTACAATGCAGGACACCCGGGTCCGATCCCCGGGTCGGGAAGATCCCCTGGAGGAGGGTATGGCAACCCACTCCAGTATTCTTGCCTGGGAAATCCCATAGACAGAGAAGGCTGGTGGACTACGGTCCATGGGGTCCCAAAGAGACATGACTGAGCAACTAACACTCACACTTTCATAGACATGGAAAAGACTTCCCCAAAGGAATTCCCTTTTAAGATCTCAAGGTGATGCTTTTATAAATAAAAGTAAACCTTCTTGTAAGGGAACATTTTGTTTCCTGCTTGAGAATAATACAGAGACCAGAGCTTTCTTGCCTTAGTGGTCATTTTTAGACACCCATGCTCAAGGCTAAGGCTGTGTCTTCATGATGTCAAACACTCCAGTACTTTACCTATCAAAACACTGAAAACATCAGCACAGCTGGATGGATCTGTGGTGCTGGATACGATCCGTAGACACAATCAGATTTGCTGGAATACTTGCCAACAGTCTCATAAAAAGTTCTCACAGGGTCATTTTAACCAGAAAGTGCTACCGAGATGCTACTCAAGAAATCCAACTTCTGAGGATGAACTTTTGCAACAATCAAAAAAGGAGGTGAGGGAGAAAGCCATGACGTGGCTGCCCCCTCCAGCTCTCCCTATTGTCCTAGAATTGTAACTGTACCTCCGGAAAACACAGTCCTGCCGGAAGAGCATTATAGAAATGATGGGGGCAGCCCACATACTGTATGAGATTAGACTTTTAAAAAGGATTAGGGCTCCTTAATCTGGAGAGATGAAGATTAAGAGGGAGTAATGATCAAAGTCTATAAAATCAGAAAGGAAATGGAGAATATGGCCCTAGTCCTGTTCGTAAATCCCAGGATATTCTAATCAGGGCTACCCCTTTGGAGTTCCAGGGAAATCACTTTAACAGCCATAAAAAGAAGATACAATTTTCACAGCAGGTAATACATTTAGAGAATTATTATCTTGAGAAGTGGTGTACTCTGAGAATGAAGTTAGATTTTATAAAAGGTTTAAATAAACCCAAGGGTGATAAAACCATAATGATCTAATAATGGGAGGTTAAGAATGTTCTGGGGACATCCTGAATCTTTTGAAAATGATACAATCAATGACAGGTACCCGCCTCTCCTGACATGCTCCCTGCCCAGGGCTGGTGGCCTAATGATCTGCCCACCTTTCTCCTCCCTTTGTGACCTAGCTTTGTTCCTAATATTCAGACCAGGGCTCAGTGACTAGAAAAGCTCGGAAACCTACTACAAACGGCAACTCATTCTTTGAAGGGGGTTTTCTTCGATTCTTACCAGGGTCTTTGTCCTAGGATTCTGAATAAATTTATGAACTAATTTTTTTCCTTTTGGTATACCTTAAAATTAAAATCTACATTTTACTCAAACATAGAGACATTGGAAACATCTTATGTTGCAGCGGTGCGGGGATAAAATTGGTTAAACTCTACTGGAGAAGCTCCTCATAATACGCTAACACAGATCAATTAATTCACATTTAAGAGGAAATTAAACATACCGATTATGTAGTTCCCATCACAGCCCAAGATATTAAGCTCTAAAATTTACTGCAGTTAATGTAGAAATCAGCACACCTTAACAAAAGCTGTGGCTCCGTCCAATACATAGAGGAAAACTTGACAGAAATGTTTCAGTTCCTTTCCAAAACAGCCATGCATTCGTCACTTTCAATATCTAATAATAGGTCGTTGTTGGGGGCTGGGAGGGTATGACAGCAGAATAGAGGCGGGGGGGGGCGGGGGGGGGAGAGGGGATTTGGGGAGTCGGTAGAGCGGAGATCAAGATTCCATTCAGAGAAAAGGAACCTTCCAGATGACTCAGTGAGGCATGAAGAATATTTTCTGTACTCACACTTTAGATTGCTTACTGAAAACCTGGTAAAATGTGGCAATGCACAGAAAGGAATAACAGAGCCAAGGAGAGGGAAGGGGTGGGGAGAGGTGGGGCTAGAGGAGAAAGGTGTCCCTCTCGAAGCCATATCTAATAATGCTTCATTCTAACCCTAAGGACCACCATAAACTGGGAGCAATCCCTGGCTATCTTTTCAAAGGGCAAGTATGAAAACGTCAGTCCTCACCCTGGGGGCGCCACTCGGAGTCACACGGATTCATCTGGGAAAGGGCAGACCGGGAAGGTGGGAAGGGGTGGGGTTGGGTTCAAAGGTGCAGTCACCGTGCTACACGTGGTACACTTTTGAAGGCTCTGGGCAAGCATGCCGGGACATCTGGAGTTCAGAAGTCGAGAAAAAGGGGGGAAGAACCAGGAAGATGAATACTCGATCATCAGCGACACAAAAGAACGGAGCAAAAAGAAGCCTGGATTTGGGCACTGGCGTCTGGCAAGGAGGCCGCCAGCAGGGCTAATGAAGCATTTGTGGTGCAGGACGATTGCCAACGCAACAAAGAAGATGTGCTTGGGCTCTGCAGATGTGCCAGGGCCCCCAGAGCAAAATAATGACATAATCACCATCAGTGTCACAGACCAGACTGTACACAAGGTGACAGGGGAGGGGGGAGCTGTAATACACACACGGGGAGGACCCACCGGGGCCCACTGCGGCTGCGCCCTGAGGCCTGGGATGCGGGCACAACCGCGTGCCCACCTCTCTCTATCGCAGTCTCACTTCCTAAGGTGAGGCTTGTCCCATCACCCATCACTGGTGGCTTTTTTTTTTTTTTTCTTCCAGTCCTAGCTACTCCTGATGAAGCCACAGAAATCAGAAAAGCTTAGGAGAAATTTGGACTGGCTGGAAAAGGCTTGGAAAAAGAGAGAAACGGAAGAAATGGAAGGGAGAGAGTTTTGAGTCAGACTCCCTCTGATGCTGCTAAGCTCTGTGCTCTAACTTCCATGACCCTAGCCACCAAGCCTGAGGGATAAACATGAGCATGGGGTGTCGTCAAGGTTTCCCACTGCAAGGAAAATGCAAGACATATTTTGGGGAGCCTGGGAGCGAGGGCCACACAGTAGCAATAAAGAGTCCACCTCAAAGAGCCCCACAACGACATGAAGGAGGAGGGGGCTGCCCTGCCCGTTTTAAACAAGGCTGCTCAGCTGGCCTCGTCACCTGGCCTGGCTCCTGCTCCGAAAGGTGGGTGTATTAGTACAGCTGTCTGGCTTTTAAGTGACTTTTGTCAGTTTGAAAGTGAAAGTCTGTTTGAGGAGCTGAAAGAACAATAACCCGGAGGCCGGAAGAAGGGCTGGCAACACAAAGGACCTAGACTACACTACTGTCCCTTTTCATGGCTTCTACTGAAAGATTCATAAGAATAACTTTAATTTTTTATGAACCACCCCGCCCCCCCATTTTTGGTATGACTATATTAGTTGTGTCAACTTCCCGATCCAGGGTTCTCTCTAAATAGCAAAGGGTCTGTTGTGAAAGCGTCTTCAAAGAGCGGTGGGGACAGAATTGCTTCTGGGCATCCTGCAGGTCCCTTTCTCCAGAAGACACAGCTCTGAGGGACACGGAGATGCTCTTTCAATACGGGTCCCTCCACCTCGAGGTCCCCATGAACACTCCGGCCCCATGATCTTAAACCTCTCTAATGTGCTGGTTCAACTGCTCCTAGGAAGAAGGATTCTATTTGTTTTCTTGGCTTCCCTCTGTTTCACAGGAACAGTAGTATAATAATCACTCATGGCTCTCTTTTCCCTTTACTTTTCAAATAGCTGTCTCCACGGCGCGTCTTTATTTGGTGTCTCAGCTGAAAGGGCAGGGGTGGGTGGGTGGGGGGAGGGGCGATGCGGAACAGCTTTTATTTGTTTTATGTCATGTTACCAAATAATTGGCTTGAGGCAATCGCTGAAGGTGAAACAATATTTTAAAACTGGGATAATCTACTTTCAAGAACCAAAGTCCGAAGCTTCATCAAAAAGTGTGTTTGCCCAAACACTTATTCTGGCAAATGTACACCAAAGCAGTTAACAGAAGTGAGTGAATGATCCATTTTCTGCCCTATGGCTGAAAAAGAACCGAACAATTACAGTGCAGTCAAATCCTGGGGGCAGGGTTAGGGTGGGGTGAGGAAAATTTGATTGAAAATGGTATCTGCTACATGAAAAGGGATCACCAACTTCTGAACAAGCTTGGGGTTCGCCAAATGAGTCTGTTTAACCTTGGCGAAACAAACAGGCTGCTTTTCAAAAGGTGGTTAGAACCTCTACAGACATTTAATCCAGGATGGGCGGAACACAGTGATACTAACCCCCTGAAAGCTCCAACCACCACCAGCGGCACTCAGCGGAGAACTGGCTCCCTTTCTCCTATTGATAACCCTTTGTGGGGCGCAGAGAAAGAGGCGAGGCAAGGAGAACTGAATGTCAGACAATGGCCATCACACCACACAGTCTCTGAACTTTCCTCATCTCTGAAGGACAATTAATTATGAAGGCCTTAGGGGTAGGTCGAAGCAAGGGAAAAGCCCACTGCCATCCCAGCACCGCGGCTGCCCCCTCTGTGTTTGCTAAATGGCTTTGCCTGTTGGGGTACAGCCACCAATAGATAGATCACTGGGTAGGGTGGGGGGCTGGGGGGTGGGGGAAGAAAGCAGAAGATTTTTTTGTGTGTGCGCCTGCCCTTGTATAATTCTATTCTCACTGTGAACTCATCCATACACAAAACACAAGGACAATTTTTTTTTTTTTAAAAGAGAGAAAAGCCACAGGGTAGGTTGCAGCAGAAACGGCCTCTCAGTGGTGTGTTAAAAAGGATGGTCTTTTTCACCAAATCATTTCACAGAGGCAAAACAGACAAACACAAAGAGTTGAGACTTTTTCTCCGACATTAAATGGAGTAACTGATAAGGTCAGACATATGATACCTAAAGACATGAATCTGTGAACTCTTGAAGTCAAAGGGCCTCTCTGTGCCGAGGAACAATCTTTCAAAGGAAATAGATCATAGAACTCCACTGAATCCGCTTTAAACTTTATGAAGCAGGAGGAGAAAAAGCTCTAAGTAGGGAAGCTTGACAGAAGAGCCTTGAACTATTTTCTGAAGGAAAGATGAGACCCTCCCTAGGCTGCCACAAAACATCTTTTTTTTTTTCTAAAGGCTCCTCTGAACTTCGATATGTGCCAAGACACTGCCATTGAAAGCCGTATAATTATGTGCTATAGCCACTGTAGAAAATGCTTTGTTCCCCCCAACAAAGGACAATAAGCAAAGTAAAGCGACATTACACTGTATCTTTTTCTTTAAGAATGTTGAGAAAGGTCATGGAATGCTATAACTAATAAAGCTGTTGAGTAAGGAGGTTTGAACGTTGATCTTACTGTGCTTGAATGTAACCCGATGACAAAAAAGACACAGGGCGCTAAAAATGCAACGACGTGACCAAACAGATGATAAACCGATGGGCCCGCTTCATTATACCGATCAACACCTTGAGTCCCAAAAGGATGGAGGTGCAGAAATGAAGCTTGGGGTCCACACGTCACCCTGCGCCCTCCCCCGCCCCGCCGCCCCCAGCCCCCACCCAGTCTGGTGTCCTTTACTGCTCCCTCCTTCAAATTTCAGGCAATCATCCCATACAAGGAGCGTGTTCCCAGACAGCCATGTGCGTACAGATATTTAGAGAACATTCATTTAGTCTCTTAAAAGATCAATTTGGCTTGTCAGTGGGGGCACTGGCAGGGAAAGAAACAGTAAAGGTTTCTTTTCCCTCCTTGCCACCCACCAAGAGTGCGTTGTGCGATCATTTAAATGGCGCCTCAGCTTCGAGGCCAAAAGACAGCGAGAGGAGTAAAAGGGTTTCCCCTCCTGCGCCAGTTTTCCAAATGATCACTCATATTTAAGTGTCTATTTGGAGCAGAGGGAAGCGCTTCCTAAATCCACCTGTCCCCATTTTTCTTTAAAGAGATGACAGGGCGAAGGAAAGCCTTCCAAATATATTAAATCTTCTTAAACACGCACTGTGTGGCAGGCGGGAGGGGGCTGGGAGTCGGGGTGGGCCTGGTGGAGAGAGGAGATGCAGTGTGTGTGTTTAAGAGGCAAGTGTTTGGGTGGGGGGCGTGTTTTGGTGGCGGGGAAGGATATGAGGAGTCCCGGCTTTCCATCTTCTTTCTAAGGAGAGAAGACATAGAGAGAGGCCTGCAGAAGGACCCTTCCTGCTTGTCATGTGACACCTAGAAAAAAACAGTCAAACCACAAGCAGCAGGATGGAGCGTGCGCCACGTAAGTTATGCGTATCTTAGGAAATGACATTGACAAGCCTGCTAATCAATGGATCAAGGTCTCTTTGCTATTTGCTCCTAAGCCTTCCATCCAAAGCCCTGGGTCTATCGAGGGCAAGGGTAGTCAGTCCCTCTTCCTTGGAGTTTGCACCCAGCCCGCAGTTAATTGGCTAGTCACTGATAGCCCACGGGGACGCCTGGCTGATCACGGTGGGGAAGAGCTAGCTTCCAGGACTGGAGAAGGAGAAGGCCACTCAGGGCAGCCTGGAAGCTGACAGTGAGCCTTGTCTTCTTTTCGGCCACAGTTGTGAGGGAACCAGAAAAGCAATCCAATTGGATGTGCGCGCCCCTACGGTCAGAAGGCTCCGCCTGGATGAAGGTGCCCACCACATTCTCTTCCCAACCTACAGCCAGGCCATGCCAGACCCCCCCATCTCTGGGTTGTTCTGCCTTTCTCGGAGGCCAGCCTGCCACAGTCAATCCAGAGTAGATGTCTTCTGGGTCTCCTTAAGCAGTGCATTTAACCTCCGTGACTTACACGGATCGGTTGCCTTAGTTGAGTTCTTTGCAGAAACGTGTAAACGCGCCTTGGAAACTGACAGGGCGCACCACCTCCATTCTGCGCCAGAGTTGTGAGGGAAACAGAAGTAATAAAACTGCACTCCTATGCTTCTAAAGTCAGAAGTATCGGTGTGATTTAAAAACTGGGAAGGAATCCCAAATCTCCTTTCCCTCCCCATAAAAACCAATTTTGGAAGCTCTTCAAAGTGAAGTGAGAATGAAGCATGGAAATATATACCATAACACCTGGAAAGACAAATTTATTGTTGCCAATCTCGTTTAACGTGAGAAGGGGGAGTGAAAAGCATGGACATGCCCCTCCGCACACCTTTGCGGACTCACGTTGGGAGGGAGGTGCCCGACTCCTGTCCTGCAGCCAACTTTCTTCCCTTGAGCACAAGCTGAAAGCGTGGTTCACCCTTCCCTGCCCCCAACAGGGTCTTCTTCCACCTTCTCTGGGTCTTCTCAAGCTCTCACCACCCCAAGTCTGAAGGCTGTGCCAAGAATCTTGGCAATTGTGTAAACTGATATAAAAGGCAGAACAGCCTCTCCTGTCACTTAGGAGGTCCTGACTCACACAGGCCAGGAAACGCAAGGGTCCAGAAGAGGAGGGAGATGCAAGCCACTCCTTCTGCACTAGTGATAAACCTTCCCCATCTGCTTAATTTTCCCAAAGGCCAGGGGTCAGCAGCCACTCCAGCCTTGAGAGCCATTGGCGGCGGGGGGCTGGAGGGGGGTGGGGCTTCGTGGTGACAGAGGCACCACCAGCAAGCTCATGACAGAGGCAGAGATGGAGCAGGAAGCTGAAAAAAGACAAGCGTGGGAGGAGAGCAAGAAGGAAGGAGAAAGTGGTAGTGAGAGACAGAAGCATCAGCCTTATCCCTGCTCTCTTTCCCTGGCTCCTCTATTCCCACATACTTAAAGCGACTTTGAAAACAGTATAAAGCGTTAGGCAAGCTGAAGTTTTCCTTGTGTTAATATCCATATCATTATTAGTACTCACATTAAATAAGTTAATATTGGTAGAACACTTAGAAGAGTGCCCATGATAAACAGGGGGCTTCCCCGGAGGCTCAGTGGTAAAGAATCCGGTGCAATGAAGGAGACCCAGGAGGCGAGGGTTCGATCCCTGGGCTGGGAAGGTGCCCTGGAGGAAGGCATGGCAACCCACTCCAGTATTCTTGCCTGGAGAATCCCATGGATAGAGGAGCCTGGCGGACTACAGTCCACAGGGTCACACACAGGTGGACGCGACTGAAGCGAGTTAGCATGCACACACACACAATAAACAGAATAAACAGTCAATACATGTTAGCTATTTCATCATTGCTACAAGCCACTGATTAACTGATTGAGAAATTTAAAACTGCAATCAAGAAAGAGGTTTTACTACTTGGCCAGCTAATACTCAGTTGGTTTAACATATCCTTTGAATCGACTGGCTCTTCATGTAGACATACCTTCAGTCTCTCTACCAGGCCCCATCTCTGTTTCAAAATGTAAGGAGAAACCAGGTGTGTGGTTCTCTATTTTACCATCTTCTTCACTTGCTCATTTCAGACTACAGATGTATCTGACTTGATCTTCCGGGGAGAAACTTAGATGGGTAAGTCAAGCAGTGAAGACAACAGCAGCTGAATCGGCTTGAGGCACTGGGTCCACCTCCGCTCACAGCCACCGCCCACACTGGGAAAGCGACCACGATTAAGACAGTGGCTTTTTAAGCACCTCACTTAAGCACTGACCTCCACGCACCAAGGCACAGAAGAGAAGGATTATCTCATCTGAAGCTTTTCTGAATCCGTGCCCCAAACTTCCTAAACTAAAAACTAAAGAGAGGCTGAATTAAAAACTAGTTTGTGAACATAAGGGGCGGTGAGGCTGTGTATGTGCGTACGTATGCGTAAGCGAAGGGGGCCTCGCAGAAGCCACCTCCTGCCTCGTGTTTAGCGCATTTCCGGAAGGAGTCTAGTTTTTTACCAAAGGAGGAATAAGGCCCAGAATAGTCCAATAACTTGTCTGAAGTCACATGAGAAGTGACAAAACTGCTCCCTGGGCCCCATCCTCTTTGAGCTGAAGCAGTCTTAAAATAGACACTGCAGATAAAGGAGAGGTGGCCTGACTGCAAGTGGACATGATTCACAAAGAGAGGAATATCAGATGTTAATCATATTAAAGGAGGATTTAGATGATGCTAAATGGAGCAGCTTGCTGGGTACCTCTTGATGCCAGCCATCCTCTGTTTGTGTCGTTTTGGCCCTTACGCTGAGTAGGGGATTAAAACCAACCAGGTAAGGTTTAAACGACCCTAAAAAATCCTAATGGGCACTGTCAGGATTTGTTCTCTCAAGTATGTTACTCAGCAAAAATGCACAAACCAGCCTATGAATCTCAGGCAATTCTTTTATGAAGCTTGACGCACGCTGCCAAATGAGTATTTATCATAATAAACTGTAATTAGTTCACCAGCATACCGTTGAATTCTCTTAGCTCAAAGTTGACAGCAATAAACTTATTAGAAAGGGGTTGCGGAGCAGTGAAGCTTTTAACAAGATTTCTGTAAAACATTTAGCCATCGTCATCATGTAGGGGACACAGGTTCAATTCCTGGTGAGGGAACTAAGATCCCATATGCCATGCAGAGTGGCAAAAAAAAAAAAAAAAAAAAAAAATTGCATAGCCATCATCATATGCCTCAGCTTTAGGAGAAACCTGCTAGGGTGTTCTATATATATAGTAAAGCAGTGCTCTGTTATGAGACTTTAAAATAGTGAGGCAGTAAATACAAAAGGGCTTCCCTGGTGGCTCAGATAATAAAGAACCTGCCTGCAACACAAGAGACCTGAGTTCGATCCCTGAGTTGGGAGGATCCTCTGGAGGAGGGCAAGGCAACCCACTCCAGTATTCTTGCCTGGAGAATCCCATGGACAGAGGAGCCTGGTGGGCTAAAGTCCATGGGGTCGCAAAGAGTCTGGAGAATCCCCATGGAAAGAGGAGCCTGGTAGGCTACAGTCCACGGGGTCACAAAGAGTCGGACCCAATAGAGCGACTAAGCACAGCATAAGTACAAGAAGGATCCTCAATTCTAATATGTTCAGCCAAGGAAAATCTATGCTTATAACCCATTTGACAAGAAAAATACACTGGTCTTGGATATCAAAGAGAAACGGGTGGCTTGCAATATAAACACTCTAACTTTCAAGGAAAAACCATGCCTTTCCCACTGCTAAGCTTCCACAGTCAGTTCTTTCTAAGCTGCCCAAACAGATCAGCTAAAACCACTGGGATACAGGCCCCTTCAGAGGAGTGGGGGTGAGGTGGGGCAGCGGGAGTCAGTTTGTTATTGACAAGGCCAGATCAAGGTGCCACTCTCTCCTTCAGTGTTGAGAACTTGGTAGGCACTAGGGTTTACCTATCTGAGTAAGGAAAGAATACTAACATAAGGTCCCCACACAAGGAGATGTGGGAGAAAAGTTCTCCTCCTCGATGATGCTAGAAAAGGACCAACTTGGTGAAGTCACAGCCTGTCCACTCTTCATCATCAGAGGTTCAGCCTGCAGAACCCTTGCCACATTCCCACCTCCACCCATTGTTGCCCCAGCCAGTAAGGCTCAGCAAAATGCCTTTGTGGGTACTGGGAGATTCGCTAGTGTTGTCTCATGGAGAGCCATCACGTTGCAATGAAAAATGCTTGCTAAGGCATCACATCAGCCAGTAAAGAAATGCCTTACTCATAGCCACACATCTCTTATTTTTGCGTAGATACTGCTTTCTGGGAATCATCACTACTGTTTCATAGGTACCTAGAATATGTAGGATGTAGACATACAGAAGTGTGTATAAGACCTTATGAACGGAGAGCAGTATGCTTCTGAAGCTACACGTATGCAAAATGAACACATGAGGGTGTCCTCCCAAAAGGACAACAGCAGAAACAGACAAGCAAAGATGTTGACGGAGCTCTTACAACAGGTACTTAATAAATTCTCACACCATTTCTTCCAGAAAGGAAATGAATGCTGACGAAAGTTAGAAACCATGGACTCACTCCCCAGTCAATCCTTCTGGATTTTTTAAGAAGCAATTTTTGAAGCTATCACTGAACAGAGCATCTTATGTCAGCTATATATACACGTGCTGGAACCTCAACGCGCAAAATGCCTCTTGGGGTAGAGACCTCTTTTCTGGAAAGGGAATCACTCTGTGTGTGTTCCTTGCTGCCGTTTTCTTTGGATTGTCCACTTCCCTCTTATGTGGCCACACGCGTCTCCCATGCCAGCAGCAGAGGTGGGGGATAGGAAAGGAAGCAGAAGTGGGTGAGCTCCCGGGACTCTGACGGGACCCACGGGGGAGCTCTTCATTGACACTCCACACCTCTTGCCCTACTGGTGGACACTTGTGTGAGATACCAAGGCAAAAAAAAAAAAAAAAAGGACTGATTTGGGACATTTCTAAAGAAAATAATTTTTTTTTTTAAAGGGGGAATGACCAAAAAAATAAAGATGAATTCCTACCTCAAAGTCATTTGCCTTATTGTAGTGCATGTTCAGAGCTCTGTACAGCTCACAGTCTCTGGTTATAGACAGCTCTTCAGTACTGGTGACCCCATCGTTGATGGCTTGACGTGCGTACTTCTCCATCTGAATGTAGTAGAACTCACGGAAATTGCTAAACCACTTGATGAGCTGCGAGGTGATGCACCTGTTGAACTGTTAAATTTAAATGTTGAAAAGGATAAGAACATTGCCGTTTTTTCCCTTCATTCTTTAAGCATTTGAAACATTTTTAAAGACCCCCTCTCCTCCTTCTTGGAAAGGTTCTTTTTCTAAAATTCTACCCAAATAGTGGCAAGACAGACAAGAGCAATGATATTCTCATGGGATATAATAAAATCGACCAACAATGAAAACTGTATCTCCACTCTACCACCCCTCAAATGGAAACCCCAAGTTCTAAATCTGATTTTCCTTAAGCTGAATGTCTTATTTGCAACATTGTTCTTCATCTTGCGGTAGAACCAATTGCATTTGTATACTTCTTATGGAAATTTGTTCAAGCCAGAGAGTCCTGGGAAGTCCTTCTATTCAAGTACCAGAGGTGGTGAGTCACATGACTTCACCACTAGCGTGATTTGGGGGCAGGGGGGTGAGGTTAAAAGAGAATTTGCGTTACTACACAACAATC